>NC_092872.1:73170820-73470820 GCF_028372415.1 Notamacropus eugenii
ACGGTGGTTATGCCCTCATGAAACTATACATACTAATAAGAGGAAAAACAAATGAAATACCCATTCAAAGATCCAGCCTTTCCAAATATTTGTAATCTGTGATGTGAAGATTCTGTATTTTTAAAGGAGTTTTTCTGCTTTCATTTCAATATCTGGGGTTTTATTAACTTAGCCAACCTTGCTTTTTGTTTTTGAATATTCCTAGGCTTCTAACAGCATATGTTTGAAAGCCACAAGTCTCATTCCTCCTGAGTGCAAAAAAGTACATGTGTTCCGTTCCCTTGTCTTTATCTTCATCAATTAAAAAGAAGTAAAACTTAATGAACCAAAGGAAAGCTCTGCCATGACTTTGGAAAGCAATGTGATAACATTTGAACTTCTAGGTTGTTTCCTAAAATGAACAATAACATTCTTAAGATTGCTACCAACATATTAATTGAGTTTTGCTTTTTTTTTTAAATTTTAAGTTTAGTTGATGCCTTTTATTTTCACATCTTATAACTTCCTCAGATTATCTGACTTCCACGGGACAATCCATTATAACAGAATAAATTGTTAAGCAAAACCAAGCAACAAAGGTCATTGGATTTGTGGTAAAAGACACTGAGGTCCAAACTCATCTCTACCACTTGGACTTGTGTGATTTCAGGCAAATATATTTTCCTGATGGATCTCAGTGTCTCTAGCTGTAAAATGAAAGGGGTTGTACTAGAAGGACTATAGGGTCCATTCCATCTCTGCTTCTATGATTCTATGCTCTCCAATTGCATAGATAACATCCTTGCTCCTGGTGTCTCACCTCTTACCCACAGGATGGAAACATATTTAATCATCTGTTTTCTTGAGAAGAAATGATGCCTTAGAAGTAATCAGAGGTCATCTACCTTTCGATATTATATATTATTATGTTTCTCTATTATATATTGGCTATTTTATTGGTTAAGTGTTTTGTATGTATATTACATGTAAGTAAGTATATATATTGGTTAAGTGTTTGCCATATATTATATATTACACTTATATTGTTAAAATAATTGCTTTATTATTTTCTTGGTTTTATTCATGTTGTATCAGTTCATATGATTCTGTTTCTCTGAATTCTTCAATCTTCTTTTATTAATGGAACAATAACATTCATACACCACAGTTTCTCCAGTCATTGTTCAGCTAACATGTTCTTAGTATTTGCTGGCACACACACACACACACACACACACACACACACACACACACACACACCATTGTTAGCATTATTTTCACATATATGGTGACTTTTCTTTTTAATTTTGACTTCCTTGGGGTCTATTCCCAGGAGAGAGAGAGAGAAAAAATACAGAATAAAAAACATGAAGAATGTAATTACTTTTCATGCATGTCAGACTGACCGTCATAAAAAGGCTATCAAACTGGTTTTCCTAACCCTAAAGTATCTCTGACCATGCTACTCAACAATTCAAAAACTTTTAATAGTCCCCTACAACCTATAAAATAATAATCAAATAAAGCCCAAAGTATTTAACATAGAAAGCACAATGTTACATAATCTAAACTCGACTTACTTTTCAATTTTCCCATTTCACCTTTGCATAAACGTTGTTTTTCTTCAAACTTACGGACGTGTCTTTCACTCTAGTGCATTTACGTCGAATACAGGTAATCCCTCCATTTTTAATGCTTACCTTCCCACTTCTACCTAATTAAACTCTAACAGTCTTTTAGGGTCTCTTCATATTTATATATTACATATTGATATGATATCCTGATCATCAGTCAGAAGCAGCCTTCTCTCACCTTAAATTTTCTTCAGCCCCACCCCATCCCTTTTTTGGTAAATTCAAGTAATACTTATTGGTATTTTCTTAGATTATGACTATTTATTATTTGTATGTATGTCCTTCCCTTACTAATACCTAAACTTCTTAAGAGGGGTACTTTTCTTATTTATATGTATTTTTTTTTCCCAGTGCCTAATACAGTGATTTGATTTTTTTTTCCTGGATAAAACCTGTGATTTTATTAGTGTAGGGCTTTCCCAACGAGGAAAGTGATTCTACCAATTCAGATAAAAAACTTTTCTATGGTTGTAACAAAGTTGACCAGTACCATTGAGTACCACAGTACCACCAAGTACCACATGACTTGCCAAGGGTCACACAGACAATGCATGATGGTGTCAAAAGCTGGACTTGAATTCGTGTGTTCCTTTCTCCCATGGCAGTTTTCTATTATTTACTACACCATGCTACCTTTCTTGATTCATATTGGAGATAATGCATATTTTCTAAATGAATCAAAGGAAAAGAGAAGACCTCTGTCCATAAGAGTGCCAGTTTACAAATACCTAAGCTCCGTTATTCTTCTCTGGCTTGGGACTTAGGACAGCACTTTTTAAAAGTAGTCTCTAGGTAAAGACTTGAGATTTAAGGTTACATAACGACTATTGAGGAATTTTTAACCTTATAGGCTATCTCCGGGACTGGTTTAACGTCCCAAGAATATTTACGTTTTATGATCTCCTTTCTGCTTATGGATCCGAGGCCTTGAAAACACCTGGCCATTTTGTTTGATGACATATCTGTCAGAAAACATGGAAATGCTTGAACTCTTATCATTTACATACCAAACAAAGTGAAAACCCCAGGCGATTTCAATTACAGGGCAATTCATCTAACTTCTGTTGGAAAAGGAGCCACCTCAGAATGAGACAAGGTAGCAGGGGTCGTGCACAGACTGCAGCTTCCTCTGCCATGCTAACCTTAGGTGTTCTCTGTTGAAAGATTCAGCAAAGCATTAATTTTTCCATAATTGTGCATGCTCTAGCTATTGGGTTAGCATACTGTTCAATGCTCCATTGGAGTAGAAAAGAGCTCATAGATTTTCAAGGCTGGAACTCAAGCCAGAGTTGTGCTGTTAAAAGTTCAAGACAGGGGAAAATTATAATATATGGCCTCCAAATTTACACTCTTCCTGACCCAGGTAATGAAACATGAACTACCACACATCAAGCTTTTGATGAAGGAGAGCTCACTTGAGCTGTAAGGGACTGGAGGTGGGTATTTATTTTCCTTGCCGCCATCCGAACTTGTCCTTGACTGGCAAGCCTGTCACATTAAACCCTTTTCTCAGAGGATACCAAGGAGGTAAGTTCCTGGTGATGAGCTCTCATTATATTCAACACCTCACCTTTCAGGCTTCTGCTTGCTTATACCTATCTCAGCAGAGCTTTCTGTGGGGCTGCTGTCGTTGCTGTGGCTGCGGGTCTTGTTGACTTCACCCATTATAAATTGTCCAAGCAAGAAACAAGGGAGATTTCTCAACTGTTTTCAGGAGACCTTCGATAATCAGAAAGAAAGCTGTCAGGGGTGCTAACGCAGGACGCTCTCCGACCCACCGTGTGACCCTGCAGGTTGTTACCATCTAGCCACAAGTCTTTCTTTATTGCTTGCTAACATAGGAAAAAATGACCCTGACCCAGTTTTTGAGAATAAAGAATAATGACTGTAAAGTGCTTCACAAATGGAAAGCTATATAAATGCTAAGCAACCACCACCTTCATTAAGGACACAACAAAGGAATGATCAATTAATGAAGCTGAAGACAGGGATCCTAGGGAAGAAATCAGATACCATTTGGGGTAGGAGATTAGAGTAAAGGGGAGCCAAAAAGGGAACATCAGAGGTGGTGATCTGAAACTCTTCCCTAAATCTTTAATCTCCATCTTTATCTAGCTGTAGTTACAAAAAATGTACAGGCTGTATGAACCTGAGAATTCCTTCATGCAGAGAACTGCCAGTGTAGAAACTCCCTCTGTCAATGAAGCTCCATGTTGCTAACTCATCTATACTTTATAATCTCCGGGAGTTTTCCAGTGCACTGGGATGTTAAACAATTTACCCAAGGTCACACAGCCAGGTTGAGTTTGAGGCACATTCTAATACCAATATAAATTACTTAAAAATCAATATCATATAGTTCTAATGAATAAACTCCAGTCACTGGATGAGAACAAAGATCTTCATACCAAGCCAAGTAAAAATCTACAAAATGATAATATACTTAAATTATAATATATAATGTGCATATTAAATATATGTATGTACATATAAAGTAGGGTTGGAGAAGAGGAAATATATAATAACATTTAATTCAGTCTAAATAATCTGATTCTGGGGGAAATAAGGGTTCTTAGTTATTTCATTATCATATAGACACAGCACCATAAAATAGTGAAGAGAGAGAGTTGCTTTTGGAATCAGAAAGATCTAAGTTCAAATCCAAGCTGCAGCACCTCCTACCTTGGTGACCTTGGGCAGGTCATCTAACTTCTCTGGGCCTCAACTTCCTCATTTGTAAAACAGGAGAGTTGAACTTCATGGCAGCTGAGGTCCCTTGTAGTTCTAGAGCAGAGGTTGTGGACTTTTTTTGTGTGTGATCCACCTTTCTGGCAGTTTGATGAAGCTGACGGGCCCTTTCAGATTAAAGCTTGTTGTCTACAACAAAGACATGCTAAATTTCAGTTATAGGATAGCAGAGATTAAAGAAGTATTTGTCCCCATCCAGGTTCACAGTACCCCAGAAAAACCTATTCATGGACTTCTTAGAAGGGTTTGTCCATCCCAGGCTAAGGATGATGACCTTCTGAGCTCACAGGGTTTGTGTGAAACTCGAAGATAACAACAAGACAGGCACTGTGCTAAGCAGGGGATGTAAAGAGAGACAGAAACAGTCCCTACCCTCAAGGAATTTATAATCTAATTGTTAATAGAGCAAGCAAACAGCTAAGTACAAATGGAATATACCAGAAAGAGTATAAAAAGACTTTTTTACACAGGGAGAGATTTTAGGGAAGACTTAAAGGAACCTAGAGAAGCCAGGAGGTGGAGATGAGGAAGGACAGAATTCCAGGCATGGCAGACAGTCAGTGAAAAAGAAGTTTGTAAATATCATTATTATTACCACTAACTCAAAGCTGGTAGACTCCATTACCTTGAAAACAATAGTTGCATGTGAGTTTACCCACCAGATGCAGAAGTAAGGAACCTGTGGCCTCAAGGCCACATGTGGCCCTCTAGGTCCTCAAGGGCGGCTCTTTAACTGAATACAAACTTCACAGAACAAATCCCCTTAATAAAAGAATTTGTTCTGTAAAACTCGGACTTGGTCAAAAGGCTGCACCCAAGGAAATAGAACAGAGTTGGGGAACCTGCGACCTCAAGGCTATATGTGGCCCTCTAGGTCCTCAAGGTCTCTAAAAGGGTCATATCTGAGTACCTAGAGAGCCACTTGTGGTCTTGAAGCAGCAAATTCCCCACCCTAGCCAGAGCTCCCCTGTTTAATAAGTATAGTTGGGCTCCAGCTCCATTAAACACTTGGGCTTTTAAAATAACTACCTTTTAAAAGAGATGTGCTGTCACCTCCTCCAGTGCCTCTGACCCTTGGAACAGGTTGATTAGGCTCTGTTTCCTTTTCCCTCCCACTTCAAGCCATCTTCGGCAGGTTGCGAGGCTTTAGCTGCAACCTCCTGGGTATGCAACGCTCCTAACACAGACACAAGCTAATAAAGCTTGTCAAAGTGTAAATAGACGACTGTTTGTTCAACAGAGTTTATTAGGAGCTCGCAGAGAAATCAAGACGGTACATTCTGTACACAGTAGGCCCTGGAACAGGCATGGACTAGGCTCTAAGCAACAATGGCCCACCCCAGGGCAAATCAGGAATGTTGCACAACCAACCAACCCCCCCCCCCCCCCCCCCGCCTTACACAAATATGATCATGACCTCTTTAACTTGATTTTAGATGGTTTGTCACTTGAATGGGCTTGCTCTCTCTCCATTCTCCCTCTCTTCTTTTGCTTCTTAGAGTCTCTAGTTTCTTTCAAAGCCCTGTCCCTCTTCCATGGGAAACCTTTCCTGGTAAACCAGTTTTACCACTTCCCACTCCATCATATTATTTGACATTGGCTTTGCATGATGTATGTATTTTATCCCAATCCCATCTAACCTCCAGTAAAATGTAACCTCCTTGAGGTCAGGGACTGTTCTTCGGGTTATTCTAGCCTCTGCAGACTTCTTTTTTCATGTTCCATAGCTGCCTTCTCACTGTGGAAGATCACTGCACCCCTACAGCCCCTTCCTCTGTTTGATTATTCTTTTTTGGAATCTCCATCTTAAGGAAAGTGTCCAGGTCAAACATGTTCACTCCATTTCTCTCTGTAGTCTGCCCCTAGTTCTATCCAGAATTCATTTTTCACCAGACCTCAATGGGCAAACCTGCTCTCTTTCCCAACCCTAAACTCAAGCATATTCTTTCTGTTTTATCTTCCCCCATTCACAATGCCCTCTTAAAGGGCAAGGATTTTTTTAATTTGATTATATTTGCATTCCCAGTGTTCAACACAGTGTCTGACATACAGTAAACACAATAAATGCATCCCTAGTACCTATCCCAGGTGGAATACATAGTAGGTGCTTAATTAATATTTGTCAAGTTAAATGTAATAAACTGGAAGATTCTTATTTCCTCTTCCTTTAAAGAAGGAGATTCAGAGTTATATGCCCAAAAGCAGACTGGACCTATGGCAAAATCCATTTGGAATCCACATTTCATCTTATACCTCTCAAATTCAGAAGCTTCTCCAGGCTACAAGGATCTCTGAGTGACTGATTAAGCTACTTAAGGTCATGGGGTAACTCAGCAGATCTGAAAACTGTTGATAATTTTCTAGCATATTTCTATGTTTCCAAAATCTTAGATTAAATTTTACAAGAAATTATTGAGAGAAGAAAATGCTATTTTAGATAATTTATGTGTGTTTATAACTTCCTTTATCACTCTAGAGATTACTCTGAGGTTTTATCATACCATGAAAGTGAACCAAGGTTCCTGGGGGCTATGCCAATATAGCATAAACTCTGGCAGTTTCCATAAATATGAAAAGATTTTGAATAGGGGCTTAATGATGTGGCCTGAGGTCCTGAAATCCAGGATAGCAATGCTTAGAGAGGCCTTTCACCTCAGGGTTAAAGACTGGCCACTAAGTTAGGAATGCTTTTTGATCCCAGCAACTCAAATAACTATCTACTAAGAAGCAAAGAGCTATTGGAATCTTTAAACAATGGAGAATGTGTATACATACATACAAAAACACAAGCAAGAAAGACAGAGATGGAAATAGAAAAAACCAAGAGAGATTTGCAACAGTAAGACAGTACAAAAAACTTGCTTTGATAGTAATTCCTTGCTATCATATTTGCTACAGCTGCCTCCTTTGATCTTAACAAAGTCATAGGATCATAAAAGTCATATATTACAAGCTGGAAGGGACCTCGATTCAACCTCTTGATTTTACATCAGAGGAAACTGAGGCCCACAGTGGGTAAATAACTTTTCTGAAGGCATGAATGTGGCAAATGTCAAAAGCAACATATAAACCCAAGTCATTCAATCAATCAACCACCATTTGGCAGGGAATAAAAAGAAAGAATATAACCCATCAACTCTAGATCCGATCTTTTCCCTTTGTACAAGACTGCTTCCATATGTCTAACAATATCATGTTGAGTCTTTGGAAGTTACCAGAATCACTTATGCAAGAGCATTTCTGATCATCTCTCTCATAATCATTAAATTGTTAAGAATATTCTAGTCCTTGCTATATTGGTATCTTGTCAAGAACTGTAGGAATCCATTTTACAACCAACCCATCCCCTACTGGAACTTCTACTTCATCTTCTCCATCTTCTCCTACTAGTCTCCTTACATTCACAGGCTTCCATAGGTAGTTAAGGAAAGCATCCTACCACTCACCTAGTCCAACTGAGGACTTGGCGCTGTGATTTAATATTCTTATTGACCACTAAGCAAGAAGAAGCATTGACTCCATAGACCTTAACATTTGACTCAGCCATTTCCCTCTTTTTCCCTGTTTGTGAAACAAATCCTAATTATCCATCTCTAGAGAAGTGAAAGAAACAGCTGGTGCCTTTTCCCCATCTCAGTAGCATAATGTCTTTGAAACCATGGCATTTAATGCACATTGTATGTCTTGGTGCGTGAGCTGAAAATTTGCTCTGCGTTTATTTCCTGAGTAGTGGTGACTAAGTAATGACCCTGAGATGGACATGTGCAGCCATAGAGGCAACCTTGGGAATTTGAAATATCCAAAGAAGCTGACTGGCAGCTGGAAGAGCATTGAGCAAACTTTAGTTCTTCTTAAAGAAAAAGACCACTGACAAGTGTATGGACCCAAACACTGGCCTGACTTGTGAGAAGACATGGATATGGAGAGGATTACAACACAGGCTCAAGGTTCACAACTGCTCATTCCTATAAACTGCTTCATGTCCTGATGTCAACATCCCTAGAAATTATAATGGTAGTTATAACATTCTTGCTACTTATTTGAATTTTTATGTCAACGCCCATTTATAGGTCTAACCTAGTGTATAGTGATTTATTTAAAGAAAACAAATAGCTGTCCTATACACTTAATCTACATTGTCTATCCAGCAAATTTTATTCACTCTTTCAGGGACATTTTATACATGAACCAAACCCAAGCTTGAAGTAATTTGCTCCATGGTTCCAGTGTATGTGATACAGGGAGAGTGTAGAAAGAAGCAAAGATTTGGGGAAAGAGTGTAAGGCCTTCTCTTCAGAAATCAAGTGCCTTCAGGTTTGAACCTAGTCATTGAATATATGGTACTAGAGCAAAGGGGACCCTTATTAGAAGGGAGAGAGGCTGAATCTCCCCCTCCCTGAAATCAGCAACAATTACTGTTACAAAACACGCCCACAGTGTCTGATAGTACATGTAATGTTCTACATACATAATATATGAACTACTACAAAGAAAGACAGGAAATTCATATTATCATCTCTTTTCTGAGGAATATATGGATAATTACATTCATCATCCAGTTTTGTTGGGTGTTCTTTCTATTTATTTTCTTTTAGCTATTGTGTATAGTATTTTCCCTCAATGTCCTCATTTTTCAGATGAGGAAACCGAGTGACTTATCCAGGGTTACACATGTTGTAAATGGAATGAGTCAGGATTTGACCCTACATCTTCTCACTCCAAATCTAGTAGTCTTTTCATTTTCCCATTCTACTTCCTCTTATGCCTCTATCCTGTCATCAGAATCTCTCCGTTGTACTTTAGGGTCATATGTTGTATGTCTGTAACAATGGAGATAGGACTGGAGCAGATTGTGCCATGTCTGACTTTTCTGCTCCCTTGAGATAATAGAATCAGTAAAATGAAAAGTTGATAAGTCCTTTCAATCATGTCTGACTCTTCATGATCCCATTGAGGGTTTTCTTGACAGAGATTCTGGAGTGATCTGCCATTTCCTTGTCCAACTAATTTTATAGATGAGAAAATGAAGGTAAACAGGGTTAAGTGACTTACCCAGAACCTCACAGCTAATAAGTGTCTGAGGCCAGATCTGAACTCAGGAAAATGACTTTTTCTCACTCTAGGCCTGGCACTCTATCCACTACATTGCTAAGATACAGAAAACTAATCAGCTACCAGACAGCAGGAACACTTTACACATGTCTAGTATGTTTAGGGGTATGACTGTTACTATTTTACTATGTTTTGAATCCATACTAGTAGACAAACCATATTCATTATAGTCAGAAATAGTCAATAAGCCTATTCACAGAAATTATAGTTTTTTGAAAATAACTCAAGAGATCATCTGCTTATGGCACGTATTATTATACTTTTTTGAAAATAAGGTAAAAGAGGTACAGACAGTTAGGATAAACTGCCCACGCTCACACAGTTAATAAGTGAAATTTGTGTTTGGGGCAGGAAGAGAGGAAGGACACTAGAACTTAGGTTTCCTGTGTTCTAGTTGAATCTTATCCTTTCTATATCATGTAAATCATCATAAAAGTCCTCATCCTGCAGAGAGTAAACTACCCTGTAGAAATAAATCTTTTAGGATTTAGGCAAATATTTTATTATTTCTTCATGATGACTCAATTCCCAAAGAAAAAGTAATTATTTTCCAGAGACCAAATTCTTCTTGAGAGGATCATAATAACAATTCCTAACATCAGAGAGTATACTGTAGAAAATAGTGGGGCTTGATTCTTATATGGATTCAAATCTCCTATAACTCTTGATATGTTTTATGTTCATCCTTGGAAATTATATATTATTACAAGGTGGTTCAGTTTCTTTTCAGTTGTAAAACAAGGGAAAATATCAAACTCTTGGACTTTTCATAATTAAGATGATAAATCTTTTCATTATCAAAGATAGTCACACCAGCACCACTATTTACAAAGCTAGATATCTGAAGAGATGCAAACTCACTTATTAAGATAGTATCATTCCAAGGAGAGAGATGAAACTACACTTATCTTAAATTGACTAAAAGATTTACTGTATAATATCATAAACCATGAGTGTAACACTTATCTATGAAAAAAAAACAAGGGTGGACAATACATGTGACCTTTCTACTTTAGAGTTGCCCAGAAGTCCACACTTTGTTCACATGCAGGGAAGTGCAATTACATGTGCAGAGAACTGAATCTCAGGAAACCAGCTCAGTCTAGGCAGTTATTTCTTCCTGGTAGCCCTCATATGTTAGGGACCCATGAGGCTTTTAACTGTAAATGAGTCCAGATGGCTTTGAATACTCTAGTCATGGACAGGTCATATAAGCTGAAACACATGGGTTGATAGAATTTCTTTGGAATCAAGGGCTATACTAATGGCTAGTGACTCTAGCAGTCTCTTTCTTTGTAGTGGGAGCATTTTTATTATGACTAAGTCCCTGACATGTAGAGTAGGCTAGTATTTCTCTAGAAGATCACGGAAACAATCCCTGAAACTTGCTTAGCACAGGAGACTAAGAACCTAGCCACTGGGGTATCTTCCTCAGCATCTAAGGCATAAAAGGTTCACTGCATTAATAGCTGATATTTTGCTATATAAATGTTGTTATATAAATCAATGCACCGTAACAGGAGTGTCTCTAAATTAAGTGGATTTGCATCCAACTGAGCTCATGTTGTATCTTTGTTAAATATCCTTTCCATACTGTTATTAAAGAAATGTTCTTTTGTACAATGTTATATGATGTAAGAGTTTCTCATTTTAATTTCCCCTGAACTTGAACTACCAGACTGGTGTAAGTCTGGTCTGGAACAAAACACTTTCCCTTTTCTTCTTCTTCCTCCTCTGTATGAAGGATCTAATCAAACTAGTTTACATCAATCACCAAATAAACATAGCACTATGAACCTACAGTAGATTACCCCCATTCTCCACCCATGTTTTTGATATGGGGATAGCTGGGTCATATTTTCAGATGATTCACAGAGATGAGGACCTTCATTGTCATTACCATAAATGGTCCCACGGATGCAGTAAAACAGTAGTCATTTCCTAGAACTGGGACAACAAATCGATAGTAATATGGGCATGAAATCTATATAGAAGCCAATGCTATCAGTAGTGACCCATCTAAAAAAAACAGAGTAGAAAATAAAAGTGAAAACTCAGGAGATTTCTAGGAGTTCCTCCCAACCTCCCTACAAATATATCTCCTTCCTTTTCTCCCTTTCCCTTTTCCTCCTTTCCCTTTGCCTATGGCTATTTTTGTCTGTGACCACCATTGTAATTGCTTAGCCCTGCTGGTGCCTTTCATATTATAGGAGTTCACTATATTCTAAATGCAAATGCCCTGGCCAAGTAGCAGAAAGGAAAGGGAGGCAAAGGGTGTTGATGGGCAAGATATTGCTAAGTCAATTCCAGTCATCATTAATAAAAGTAAACCCCTTTGGCATGTTTTCAACATTTTTAAAAGATAAGCAGCCTCTTTGCTCTTGCCAAATGGAGTACATATCTGGCAGGATACAGTTGCTGTCCTGCCAACCATGTATTAAATGGGTGCATTAGCAAGTCCCTACAGGGTATGAAGAACCCATCTGAATAGAACAGACTCAGTCCTGAGTCAGGCAGTTCACAGTCTTCTTCTATTGCTACTAGTTTCCTCCATTAAAAAGTTTTCTCTTGATCTATGAATCAAATAGAACATATTAGACCTAGGATCTCAGATGGGATGAGGTGAGGGAGAATTGTGTCCCACTTCTTGTTGGAAAGCTTTTAATTTCTGTCTCCTGCCAACAGAACTTCATTTCAAAACAAGCCCTCCTACTGGCAGGATGATGTACATCTTCTCTGATTTGTTTCCTCTACTCCAAGCCCATGCTGTTGAGAAAGGATGGAGAAGATGAGAAGGGGGAATAAATTGAAGACATGAGGCAGAGTGAAGACAAAAGAAGAGAGTGGGTACCAAAAAAGGAAAGACACTAATCTGAAAGATGGAAGGTAGCCATGAGTTTTTTAGAGAAAGGCTCTCCATAAGTTTGTGGAAATTGACTTAAGGAAGTTTGAACCTAGACTCTTAGGACTGGAATTTGTAGTCAGTTACTGAGCTATCATATTGTTAAACCAACAACTTAAGTTTATTTTTCAACCTATGATCCCAGACTCAGCCCATCCATCTGCTAAAGGATTGCTCTGGTTGCTACTACAATGTCAAAAACACATCTAATAATGCAGAGAGTAGATTCAGAATCACCAGAAAGCTGTCAATTATTTATTCAGCTTCCTCTGTTTCTTGTTGTTCAGGTTGAGTGGGCTGAGTTACCTGAAGCTTCAGTGGTCAGCAGGGGCTAGATAGGCAGCTTATTACTCACACCACACATAGGGCAAAGACAAGTTACTCTTTTCTACTGAAATCTCTTAGAGTTTCCCAGGAAGTACTGTTCCTCTCCCAATCAGAACAGTAAACAACCCCAATTATCACCATGGGGAATTTACACTGGATATTTTTATTGATTTTTATCACCTCCTTCAGGAAATGTTAACCGAAACATCAAATCACAAAACAAGCAATACCTGTGAAGGAATGGAGGTCTCTTCTGCCCATTTGTTTATCATCTTATCATCATAAGTCCTTTTTCTTTGCTTTACCAGGCATCTTAGTAAGAACAATTTGAAGGAGGATAATGTCTAGCATCAGAAAAGCTAATGATAATTACCACAGGGCTCTCTCTCTACTTGATAACTGGGGTGATGATCATTTTTCTTGAATTGCTGTAACTCTAGGAACCTAGTGATGATTAAGAGAGAGAGGGAATATGGGAGAAGAATCAAGTTCTAGTCTTCTTTATTCGATGATACAGAAGGCTGAAACACCATTGGCTCATTTCACTTCCACTTTACTCTTGAGTCTGTTCCACTGCCTCAAAAGCTGTGATGCCCATCTAAAGATGACTTGACCTAGAAGCCTACTCAGTGAGTCCCTGCCTAGGATTACCATATCAGAGTATCTTATCAGGGCATTTGCATTTAGAGAACACTAGCCACATTGTTCATTTTTTTTTCTAGATCCCTCTCTGGTCTGTTCTACCTTCATGTCAACTGCCTTGAACTAGTGTGAGTACCATCCTTCCCTCCCCCATTTCCCCATATTTCCCTTTCCAGGTCCCCTCTATTTTTGCCTTCCCCTATTGGAACATTTAGTGCTTAATAAATGTCCTATTATCTACTGGTTACAACTCAAAGCAAAACTCAAAAGTGCCTTTAGTCACAAATCCCATTTCCTGTGGCAGTGCTTTCAAATAAAGAGGAGAAAATCTGAAGTTCTATTTCAATTTGACTTAGTGATCTAATCTCAACTTGAAATTCCTTCCCCATTCATGACAATAACATAGATTCCAGTTCATGAGGAAACATTTTCATAGGAATTATAGATCTTTGAGAGGCTAGGTAGTATAAGTGGGGAAAATGCACTGGCTTCAGGACACCTAAAATTTTTTCCACTTATTACCTACCTAATCTTTGGCAAATCAGTTAACCTCTCTAAGCCTTAGGTTCTTCATTTATAAAACTAAATTGGGGTGGGGGGGATCAGTTTTGAATAAGATTTCATCTACCATCCCATCCAAATGTAAATTTCTGTTTCTATATTTCTGTGATCCTGTAACACAATGCTACTTGTGTTAAAGCATAGCCCTTTCTATAAAACTGTGCATACCCCCTGACCCAGCTATACTGTTACTAGGTCTGTGTCCCAAAAATATCTAAGAAAAAAGATAAGGACTCATATGTATAAAATATTTAAAGCAGTGGTTTTTTGCGGTGGCAAAAAATTAGAAACTGAAGGGATAGATGCCCACTGATTGGGGAATGGATGAAAAACTTGTGGTATATGGTCATGATGGGATACTATGGCACTGTAAGAAATGACAAAGGGAATGACTTCAGAAAAACCTGAACAGATTTATATGAACTGATGCAAAGTGAAATGAGCAAAACAAGGAAAATACTTTTCACAGTAACATCAATATTGTAATAACAATCTCCTGCGAAAGACTTGGCTAGTCTGATAAATATAACACTTTGGAAAAATTCTAATGTGCTCCTGCGAGCCCTTTAGATAGGACTCTCCATCCAGAGAGAAAACTGATGAACTTTGATTTCAGATTGAAATTTATTGTCCCGATTTTAAAAAATAATTCTCCAACATGTCTAAGGTATAAATGTGTGTTCATCCTTCATTTCTGAAGAAGACTATGCCATCAGGAAAATAATGACATAACTTGCACTTGACTTTGTTTTGAGTAAGGGAAGGCTGTACAAGGTCACCCGTCTCACTTCTCCTCCAGAGTTGTCTGAATCCAGTGACCAGATAGTCATCAGGATGACTGGAGATGACCCAAGATGAGGCAATTAGGGTTATGTGACTTGCCCAAGGTCACACTAGTGAGTGTCAAGTGTCTGAGGTGAGATTTAAGCTCAGGTCCTCCTGATTCCTGCCCTGGTGCTCTATCCACCTCATCACCTAGCTGCCCCTAATGTGTAAATGTTTTGTGTGACTCCATATATATTAGTGGACATCAAATGTCTTACATTCTTAATATATGGGGAAGGGGTGGAAGGAAAAAGAGAATTTGGAACTGAAAATACAAATTTAAAAATGAGCAACAACAAAAATATAACCCTCTCATTTGGATATGCAGTACCTGAGAGAAATGGTAGAGATAAATATGACCTTCTTACAAACCGGTAAAGTGACTCAGTGCAACTTTGCTTAGATGAGGGGGATGAAATATTTAACATAATCACTCAATACGCATGTGATGATTGTGATAAGGATAGTAGTTAATACTGAAGTTAACTCTTACAACATTGGGTTCTGTTGGACTTCTAATTAAGATGACAAAAAGAAAGGTCCTGGAATAGACCACCTCTCCAACATACACCCCCAATGGAATGGGGTCATATGGAACAAGGACCCAAAAGACCCAAAAGAAACAGCAATATGCTCTTCTAGCCAGTCCAAGAAAATCCTATAGGTATTCAGAGAGGATGCGTACCTAGAACTAGCACCAAGATCTGTAAAACAGGAGGGAAAAAGTGTTGAAAACTAGCCCTCTCTCCTAAGGTAAATGTGACCTGAAAGCTGGAGGGGCTCTGAGAAAGAAAGACTAGCGGGTAATAACACTAGTATAAATCCCTATAAACATAACTTGAAGCAGTGAAATCTCAGCCCTGTTCTAGTAAACCATCAGCAAGAGATAGAATTAAATCCTGCATCTGAGCATTTGAGAGATAGTAGAAGACCAGAGCAGCTCAATCAGCAGGTACCCTTAGGATATACATTTAGAAAGCCCACGATTATCACTGGTATCTGATGGTTGAGCTAAAGGGTCACAGCAGGAGGTGAATTCTACTCTCAATTAGATATTCTCCCTGAAGACATCCCAGGCCCCAAGGGAGGGTGAGAGAAAGAGGGAGAGAGGGAGAGAGGGAAGGAGGGAGGGAGGGAGAGACAGACAGACAGGCAGAGTTAGCAGTAGAGGATAGTACTTCACACTAATCACCCCATCAAGAACTGCAGCAGCAAAAATATCCATATTAAAGAGATGACAGAACAAAAATTTCTCTAACTATGTCACAGAAGTTGAGGGGGGAAGGGTAAGAGGATGGGGATCCCAGCTCTAGCACAAAGGCCTAATTCAGGAATTGAGTCTAGAGATGTGAATTTAAAAAAAGAAATAATAACAAACTAACAAACACAATGAAGAAATATCAGGTGTTAATCAAAGATAATGAAATAAATCCAGGAGAAAAGAGAGGAACTCTTCAAGTAGAAGTAGAGGCTCAAAGAAAATATAAAAATGACTCCAAGAAGGGTTGGAAGAAAGGAAAAAATAGGAGAATACATAGCTTATAGGAAAAGACTTTGCCCAATTATGTGACATCTAGAAAAAAATAGAATGGATCAAATATAATTCAATAATTCAAACAAACAATAAGAAATACTTGAGCAAAGTTAAAAGGTTGGGAAAAAATCAAAGGTTATGAAAGTATTTAATAACTAGTATCAAAACCATTGGCATAGAAAATAGGTTGGGAAGAGATACTTTTAAAAATAATTAGAATTGCAGAAAAATCACATACAAATAAAATATCTTGATAGTATATTTTAAGAAAACTAACCAGAACAAGGCATAAAATGAAAATAGAAAAGATTCATGAGTTACCAGTTGAAAGAAATCCCAGCTTGAAAACATCCAGCAATGTCATATACAAAGTCCCAGAGCTTCCAAATTAAAGAAAAAATACTACAAGCAGACAGAAAGAGGTTAAGTACAAACTGCAGTTAGCATCACACTAGACTGTATTTCAAGGACAGTATATCTTAGAAACCTACATTTCAAAGGGCAAAAGCATAAAGAACATGATTATACAGAAGCAAAATGAAACTTTAATAGAATAGAAAGGAAGGAAACAGGCATTTATTAAATGTCTACAGTATGCCAGGAAATGTGCTAAGCCCTTTACAAATTTTATCTCATCTGATCTTCACAGTAACCCTGAGAGTTAGGTGTTGTTATTTCACCATTTTACAGGTGAGGAAACTGAGGAAGGGGGAAAGCAAGTGACTTGTCCATCATTATGGTTATTAAGTGTTTGAGGCTGCATTTGAATTCAGGTCTTCTTGATTCCAGGTCCAGCTTTCTATCCACTGTGCTACAAAATGGAAAGATAAGAGCTCGCTACAATTTTTGAAATGAAAACACAGAAAACAAGATAAACCAAGAAAGATTAATTCTTTTGGACAAGTAGAAGGGGCTAAAGGAAGATAAAATGCTTACATTTTAATGGTGGAAAAAGAGACAAGATTCCCTTGAGAAAACAACCTATTGTATTCAAGTGCTAAAGAGGCAAAAAAGACAAACAAGAGACTTGGGGGTAACTTTTGTTTCATTTTGTTTGTTTTAAGAGAAAAGAACAAACATTGGATTAGGAATAAGTTAGGAAATGTGTCAGGTGAAAGATGAAATGATTGAAGAAACAAAGGTTCAATCCTCAGAGTATATAGATTTAGGAAGGAATGCATGGCAATAACCCCCAAAAACAAAAAAACAGACCTCCTTAGTTTAAGTCTATATTCTCAATACTGGATGGAGTATTAAATATTTCTTTAATTTACTTTTTTTTTATTTTAAATTTTCAACATCCATTTCCACAAAATTTAGAGTTCCAAATTTTCTCCCCATCTCTCCCTCCCCCACCCCAAAACACCTTGCATTCTGATTGCCCTTTCCAACAATGTGCCCTCCCTTCTAACATTCCTCCCTTCCCTTATCCTCATCTTCTCTCTTATCCTGCAGGGCAAGACAAATTTCTATACCTCATTACCTGTATTTCTTATTTCCCAGTTGTATGCAAAAACAATTCTCAACATTTGTTCCTAAAACTTTGAGTTCCAACTTCTCTTCCTTCCTTCCTCCCCACCAATCCCCACTGAGAAGGCAAGCAATTCAATATAGGCTATATATGTGTAGTTTTGCAAATGACTTCCATAATAGTCATGTTGTGTGGGACTAACTATATTTCCTTCCATCCTGCCCTACCCCCATTTCTTCTATTCTCTCTTTTGACCTTGTCATTCCCCAAGAGTGTTTACTTCTAATTGCTCCCTCCTCCCATTTCTCTTCCCTTCCATCCTGCCCCCCCACCCTGCTTCTCCCCTTCTCCCCTACTTTCCTATAGTGTAAGATAGATTTTCATACCAAATTGAGTGCACCTGTTATTCCTTCCTCAAACCAAATGGGATGAGAATAAGTTGCAATTTTTCCCTCTCACCTCCCCCATTCCCCTCCACTGGAAAAGCTTTTTCTTGCCTCTTCTATGAGAGATAATTTGTCCCACTCTATTTCTTCTTTTCTCCTCCCAATATATTCCTTTCTCACTGCTTAATTTTATTTTTTAGATATGATCCCTTCCTAATCAACTCACCCTGTGGTCTCTGTCTATCTTTTTATGTATATATATATATATGTATGTATGTATGTATGTATGCATGCATGCATGTATGTATGTGTGTGTATGTGTGTGTATAATCTCTTCATCTACCTAAATACTGAGAAAAGTTTCAAGAGTTAAAAATATTATCTTTTCATGTAGGAATGTAAACAGTTCAACTTTAGTAAGTCCCTTGTGATTTCTCTTTCCTGTTTACATTTTCATGCTTCTCTTGATTCTTGTGTCTGAAAGTCAAATTTTTTTTTAGCTCTGGTCTTTTCATCAAGAATGCTTGAAAGTCCTTTATTTGATTGAATGACCTTTTTCCCCCTGAAGTATTATACTCAGTTTTGCTGGGTAGGTGATTCTTGGTTTTAATCCTAGTTCTTTTGAGTTCTGGAATATCCTATTCCATGCCCTTCGATCCCTTAATGTGGAAGCTGCTAGATCTTGTGTTAGCCTGATTGTATTTCCACAATACTTGAATTGTTCATTTCTGGCTGCTTGAAATATTTTCTCCTTGACCTGGAAACTCTGGAATTTGGCTATAATATTCCTAGGAGTTTCTCTTTTTCGATCACTTTCAAGAAGTGATCAGTGAATTCTTTCAATATCTATTTTGCCCCTGGTTCTAGAATATCAGGGCAGTTTTCCTTGATAATTTCATGAAAGATGATGTTTAAGCTCTTTTTTTGATCATGGCTTTCAGGTAGTCCCATAATTTTTAAATTGTCTCTCCTGGATCTATTTTCCAGGTCAGTTGTTTTTCCTATGAGATATTTCACATTATCTTCCACTTTTTCATTCTTTTGGTTGTGTTTTGTAATTTCTTGGTTTCTCATATGGTCATTAGCTTCCATCTGTTCCATTCTAATTTTTAAAGAATTATTTTCTTCAGTGAGCTTTTGAACCTGCTTTCCTATTTGGTTAATTCTGTTTTTTAAAGCATTCTTCCCCTCGTTGGCTTTTTGGACCTCTTTTGCCAATTGAGTTAACCTACTTTTAAAGGTGTTATTTTCTTCAGCATTTTTTTGGGTCTCCTTTAGCAAGCTGTTGACTTGCTCTTCATGATTTTCTTGCATCACTCTCATTTCTCTTCCCAATTTTTCCTCCACCTCTCTTACTTGATTTTCAAAGTCCTTTTTGAGCTCTTCCATGGCCTGGGACCATTGCATATTTATTTTGGAGGTTTTGGATGCAGAAACCTTGACTTTTATGTCTTCCCCTGATGGTAAACATTGTTCTTCCTCATCTGGAAGAATGGGAGAGAATACCTGTTCCCCAAGAAAATACTGTTCTATAGTCTTATTTTTTTCCCTTTTTTTGGGTATTTTTCCAACCAGTTACTTGACTTTTGGGTCCTTTGTCAAGAGAAGGGTATTCTTTGGGGACCTGTAAGATCTCAGTTCCTCCAAGATGGCACAATCAAGGGAGAGGAGTTTACTCCCTGACTGGCTCCCTGCTGAGATTCAAATCAGCTGCTCAGTTCTCCTAGTGGCTTTAAGCTGAGCTCTCCAACAATGGAACAATCAACCCTGACTGCTCCTGCCTTTGCTGCAACCACCTGGGGATGGGGCTAGGGGAGAACCTGGCTCCCTTCTCACCAAGTTAGAAAAATCCTTTCACTGACCTTTGAAGCTACCTTTGACACCTGTGGTTGAGGGATCTGAGAACCTCTGCTGCTGGGGATTGCTCCCCCATGGCCAGCTCCCCCCACTGTAGAGTGGCCAAGGCTGACCTGGGCTCTGCTCTGCATCCTGGTGTAACAGACCTTTCCCATCAGCCTTCCAGGTCACCCTGGGCTGGAAACCTCCTCAACTCCATCGTTCTATGTCTTCTGCTGCTCTAGAATTTGTTGAGTCTTTCTTTACAGGTATTTTATGGGCAGTGGGGGAAGAGCTAGAGTATGTGCACCTTCCTACTCTGACATCTCAGCTCTGCTCCCCAGTATTAAATATTTTTAAACATTAAAATATTAATGTTTAATGTTTTAAATATTTAAATGTTGAAAACAATTAAATAAAGCCAATTAATTAAAAGGAAACAATACAACATTAAGTAAGCTGATTTCTAATTGGATGAATGATTAGGAACTTTCCAAGTTGAGAGGGAGAAAGTGAATAGGTATAATTCCCTAAAATCAGAAAAGAAGTTGTCCAACTCTACCTAAAGTGTCTATAAACAATCAAAGGAACATAGAAATAATAACTAGTTGATCAGTATGTGGTCAGTTTTCAGACAAGATACTTGGGTTGTTAGAGATGTACAACTGTGAGAAAACTCCTTGCATCAGTCTTTGCATTTGACTGAGTTTCTGGTCAGTATAATCCAGGTACTTAGTTAAGGGTCTCTAAGCAACAAATAGAAGTGGTCTAGCTTCCCAACAACACAAGGCTAGTTCAAACATGCAATAAAGTTTTCTCTGAATTCTGCAATTAAATAAAATTTTTACACAAGACAGAAATTGGACTAGGCCCATAATTGAATAGAAAGGGAACTGAGCTAGTTCCAGAATTGTGTCATAAGATGGAGTCAGCGTGGTTCACTCAGTTTTCATAATTAACCACTTGCTGAAATGATCCCCTCAAGTCCCTCAGAAGGAAAAGCAACAAATCCCTAAACCCTAAATTAAATACAAAAGTAGAAAATCTAATAATCAAGGAAGAGAATACATTGAAAACAATATAACACACTGAATTGGTTTATAAAACTAGGTGCCTTAAAAACTAATAAAAAGCAGAAAATTGACTAATTTGATTTTTTTAAAAAGAGTAGGAAACTAAATTGGCAAAAATGAAAAAAGGTGAACTCATAACAGATGGAGGAATTTTTGAAAGCATGAAACATTAATTTACTTGATTTTATGCCAGCAAAACTAATACCTTCAATGAAATGAATATTTACAAGAAAATTTCAAAAGCAGGCATTACACCACAACAAATATAAAAACTTAAATAGCCAAATCTCAGAAATACACACACATATGTGTGTATATGTGTATGTGTTTGTGTGTATATATATGTATATGTGTGTGTGTGTGTATATATATGTGTATATACACATATATACACACACACACACACACACACACACACACATATATATATATATATATATATATATATATATATATATATATATATATATATATATATATATATATATATATATATATATATATATATATATATATATATATATATATATATACCTCTAGAGGAAAAAAACTGACTAAATTGCCAAGTGAATTCTATTATTCAAGGAAAAATTCCAATATTATGAAAATTATTTTTTTTTGAAAAATAGAGAAGTAAAATATGCTACCTCAATGACAATTATGGCCTAATACCTAAATCAGGAAGCAATATCTGTAAAATGTGAGGGAGGAACTATATATCAATATCTCAATTGAATATCAATAAAAATTGAATTTTATATTAGGAAAAAATGCTATAGAGTCATTGAAAAGGTTATATATACTATGATCAGGTTGGATTTATATCAATAATGCAAGCATGATTCAATATTTTAATATAAATATAACAGATCATCTTAAGTGTAAAAGTAACAAAAAATAATGCAATTATATAGACACAAAAATGCTTTTGAAAAATACAACATTCATTTGTGTAAATATATTTTAAAAGGGAATTAATATATATTTAATACAGTAAAAATATCTCTCTAAAATCAAGATAGAGTTTTATCTTTAAAGGAGAAAAGTTTCTGAAAAGGGTTTTTTCCAGAAATGTTAAAGGTAAAGCATTACTGTCCATTGTCACTATTCTTCTAAAAATCCTAATTATATTAGTAACATTAAGAAACTTAGGGAATAAGCACAGGCAAAGGAGAAACCAAAATAGCTTTTTGCAGATGCCATGGTGGTTTGCTTAGAGAACCCTAGAGAGTCCACTTAAATTAATTGAAGGAATTAATAAAGTAGCAAAATACAAAATAAATCTGAACAAATAATTAGTCTTTCTCCATAATATAATCAAACTCATCAGGAAGAGTTAGAAAAAGAAATTCCATCCAAAATAAATGCATAATGCATAAATTAACTGGGGGTTCAGCTCCCATGGTACATAAAATAATTATGTGAGCAAAGCTACAAAATATTATTTACATAAATAACTAAATAATTGGGGAAAGTTATTGCGCATGATTGGGTCACTGTTGTTGTTGGTTAGTCTTACATAGACATTTGTTCTTGGAAGACAAGGTTTTCAAAATAATTCACAAAGAGGGATATGGTCAAAATTCAGGTGAGAAACCTCACACCCAAACATATCCTCTACAAATGTTTTTTTTTTCCCCTATAACTAGGAAATCATTTTTCTTAAATAATTTGCTATTATTGTGAGGCTTATTCAACCTGCCAAAACAAGAACCTCAGGAAATACATAGCAATACATGAGTTCAGATGAGTACTAAAAGCTTCATTCTTGTCTTTGTTCAGTCATGTAGTCAAATCTGGCTCTTCATAGCCTTATAGATCATAGCACACCAGGCCCTTCTGGACTCAATTATCTCCCAAACTTTGTCTTCCATGGCTTCTGTGACATCATCTATGTATCTCACTATCTGTCATCCCCTTCTCTTGTTACCTTCAATTTTTCCCAGCATCAGGCTTTTCCATGAGTCCTGTCTTCTCAAAGTATTTCAACTTTAGCTTCAGTATTCGTTTTTCTAATGCAGACCTGTACAACTTGGCAGTAGGTAGAGGCCAAAATTAAAATAAGTTAAACTTCTTTAGGTCACATATAAATTTTTAGCTGCTCACTTTCAAGTAAAGATATAATTAAATGATTAAGCTATTTTGTAAATAAATCATATTTAAAAAGGGAAATTTCAACTAATATCAATTAATTATACTTATTACTTAAAATTTTTATTTATCATGAAATCACATTAATAAATTGCTTAACTAAGTATTACAAGTTTTAATACATTTTTTTCAGGATTTCTTACTATTTACATTTAGTTAATGGGACATATTGCACTTCTTGTCAGCGATCAGTTTATTGTACTCTGGAATCATGTTTAAAATCAATGTTTTCAAAATATCTTCTAAGTGTTCATCTGTTAGAGTTGATTTTTGCTTGTTTCTATTCAAGTTCATAATGGAGGTTTATTCACATTTTAGGTACTGCCAATATGCTGAAAACCTGTAAAGCACCATCTAGCAGATTGGTAAACTTCCACTTGTCCAAACTCTTGTAGATGTCTTGAAGGCTGGTTTCTCTGTGTTTATTTCGATAAACTGTTGAGCATTGAAGGCCAATAAACTCTAGCTATAAATGTGTGGGGAGCTCCTGCAGAGACAGACTGAGGATGGTTGGTTGCATTCAAGTCACAGGACAAACAGGAGAGAATTGGCAGTGGCAATCTACTTGCCAAGTTACAAGCGCAGTAGTGACTAGTGGAAGGTGAGTTTACTTTTTTTCACATACTCTACATGTTTTCCAGGACTGCTTGAAATCCTTTGTTGGGTGGTATGTTGTACAAACCTGTTCTAATGAATAGTTAGAGTTAATTTTTTAAAATATTGATCCATTTGATCTTCTTGCTATGCAAAGGATACTCAAAAGTCTTCTCCAGAACCATAATTCAAAGGCATTGATTCTGTAGCAGTCAGTTTTCCTTATAGTCCAATTCTAACAGTTATATCTTATCACTGGAAAAAGAGTAACTGACTATATGGACCTTTGTTGGCAAGGTGATTTCTCTACTTTTTAGTATTTTGTCCAGATTTGCCCCAGTTTTCCTTTCAAGGTGCAAGAGTCTTTTAATTTCATGAGTGAAGTTACCATCTGCACTAATCTTTGTTTGAGCCCAAGAATATAAAATCTGACACTGCTTCCATTTCTTCTGCCTCTACTTGCCCCTCCTAGATTATTGCCTTGTCATGGTGGAGGAGCTTTTATAACTCAGGGTTACCCACAATGGAAAGGTCATAAAGATTTCAGACAAAAGGTGTTTCACTGGAGGAGAAAATGGCAAACCACTCCAGTATCTCTGCCAAGAAGCCTTGATGGACAGTTCTAAAATGCTAAGAGATATGGCATAGGGTCTCCATAAGAGTTATCTAAACACTTGGGATACGTGAACCTGAAGTTGGAATATTATAGGACAATAATTCTCTCATACCTTTTTCCCCCCAACTGTTTTTATCTTAGAATTGCACAAGTCCATTTATTTAATTATATTTTTTCTTAGTGTATAGAGGGTTCTAGTTTATTACAAAAATAAAAATCAATAACTGAGAGAGAATTCAGTCCAATTTTTTAGACCTCAGAAAAATGGCTTAAGATTTTATTCAAATTCTTGATCAAGGATAAATGTTTAAGAGGTCTTAATCCTGTCTTTGGCCTTGCTTCCTTTATCTAAATATTATGGACAATGCTATTTTCAAACATTAGGAAAGAAGATCTGTTTTCATCTTTTACAGTTATGGCTAGGGAAAGAATTTTTTTAAAAAAATTATTATATAATTTATTTTCAATTTTCAATATTCACTTCCAAAAGATTTTGAATTGCAAAATTTCTCCCCATGTCTCCCCTCCCCTATACTAATACAGTATCCACCCCAACCACCCTTCCCCTAATCTGCCCTCCCTTCTTTCACCCCCCTTCTCCTCCCCTCTCTTTTCCTACAGAGCAAAATAGATTTCCATACCTCATTCCCTGTACATCTTTCTTCCCAGGTGCATGCAAAAACAATTTTTAACATTCATTTATAAAGCTTTGAGTTCCATATTCTCTCCCTTTGTCCCACACTACCCACTCTCAATGATAGGAAAAGAATCTCTAACCATACAATGGAGAGAGATGATGACAAAAGAAAAAATAGAAAATGTTTAATATGTAAAATTGAAAAAGTCTGGAAAAAACAAAATCAATGCAACAAGGACTAATTAGAGGCAAATATCTGAAAGATATCTGTACATACGTGTACGCACACACCCACACACACATGAAGGTGGGAGGAGAAAGATAGAGAGAGGAAAGAGACAGAGAGAATGCAAACTAAAACAACTATAAGATCAAAAGTCATTTCCAAACAGAAAAGTATGTAAAGGATATTAACAAAGAACTCTCAGAAGGATTCCAATTAATAATCATATGGAATATTGGTCCAATTCACTGAAATTAAAAGCAATTGAAATCAAAGAATGCTGAGGTCATACTTCATGCCATTTGGCAAAGATGACAAAAGATGGGAAAAGTCAATGTTGGAGGGATTCCAAAAAAAATGGGTGTATATAGTGTTGGTGGAGTAATGAATTGGTCCAACCATTTGGGGAAGCAATTTCAAATTATACTATGAAAATAACTAAAGAGTCCACACCCTTTGACTCAGAAATCACATTGCTAGGCATATGCCCCAAAGGTAATAAACTCCAAACTATTTACAGCATTTTTTTGTGTGGAAGCAAAGAACTGGAAAAATCAAAAGTAAATGCCCATGACTGAGGAATAGCTAAAACAAATACAGTACACACATCTGATAAAGTATTATTGCACCGTAAGTGATGAATAGAAAAACAAGGGGAGATTTCTATAAGCTTATAGAAAGTAAAGTACATAGTATCCAGAAAATAATATGCACACTGTCTAAAATGATGTAGGAAAAAAACAACCATAAGAAAATGAAACTGAATTCTATAAAATTATGACAAAACTTGGCCCCAGAGAAGATATATGAGATTGGACCTTCCTCCCTTTATAGTGGTTAGAATTAAGGGTGCAGAAATCTTCACTTAAAAAAAGAAAGTGTTACAGAATGAATTAGAAAACACATCACAATCATTTTCTTCCTAAAGCAATCATATGCCTAAATTGTAAATCTACAAAGATATTTAAAAAACAGAGTACAGTGAATATTTTAGATGAATAACAAAGGGTTATAGTCATGCTTTCAAATAAGTTAGAGTTGAGAGGGAGGATGAGAAAGATACTAGGTTATAATTAATGGTATCTCAGACAATGAAAAAGTAGTGATATACAATATTTAAGACCCAAATATTATAGTAATTAAGTATTTAAAAGGAAGAACAACTGAAATGCAAAAAAAAAAATACGTATATAGGAAGACATTAATGGAAGACTTAACTCTTTCTCTATCAGAACTAAACAAATCTGTCAGAAGTAAATTAGAGACTTGAATAAATAGTTGGAAAAGCTAGAGAGAATTATTTTGGAACTTTAAAGAACTCACTTTTATTGGACATACATAAAAATTTCTTTTAAAAGTTCTGGTCCATTTTCTGAACTCAAAAATGAATGCAAAAAAAAGACAGAAAAATTAATGCATCTTTTACAGTTAATCAACAAACATTTTAAAATTCCTAGTAGAGGGTAGGTGTAGTGATAAACATGGGAAATACAAAAAAAAGGACAAAAATAGACCATAATCTTGAGGAATTCATACTCTAATGGAGGAAATGACATGCAAACAACTATGCAAAAAACAAGATTTAAACAAAATAAATTGACATTAGGATCAATATAAATAATTATAAGTAAAAGTTGGGAATATGAACAGTTGCAACAAAAAAAGTTGCAGACATAAAGCCTAATAATCTTCTAATGCTATAAATTACAGAGCATATGACCATCTTCTTTGGAAGAGAATCTTTCTCTGTCTCTCTCTGTCTCTTTGTCTCCATCTCTCTCTCTCTCTCTCTCTCTCTCTCTCTCTCTCTCTCTCTCTCTCTCTCTCTCTCTCTCTCTCTCTCTCTCGTCTGTCTCGTCGATAGAAGAATATAACTTTTATTTACTATGTGCCTATTATGTCCTAGGTAATATGCTGGGTAGTAAGGATATTTATTTATTTATTTATTTTTATGATGTTCATTTATTTATTTATTTATTTTTACTTCTCAACATTCATTTCCACAAAATTTTGAGTTCCAAATTTTCTTACCATCTCCTCCTTACTCCGATCCCACAAGGCCTTACATTCTGATTACCACTTCCCTAAATATGCCCTTCCTTCTATCACCCCTCCCTTCCCTTATCCCCACCTTCTCTCTTTTCTTATAGGGCAAGATAGATTTCTATACCCTATTACCTGTATTTCTTGTTTCCAGTTGTATGCAAAAACAATTCTCAACATTCATTCCTAAAATTTTGAGTTCCAACTTCTCTCCCTCCCTCCCTATCCATTCCCACTGAGAAGGCAAGCAATTCAATAATTCAGTATAAGCTATATATATATAAATATGTAGTTTTGCAAAAGACTTCTATAATAGTCATGTTGTGTAAGACTAACTATATTTCCCTCCATCCTATCCTACCCCCCATGTATTCTATTCTCTCTTTTGACCTTGTCCTTCCCCAAGAGTGTTTACTTCTAATTACTCCCTCCTCCCATTTGCCCTCTCTTCTATCATCCCCCTCACCCCACTTGTCCATTTCTCCCCTACTTTCCTGTAGTGTAAGATTTTAATACCAAATTGAGTGAGCGGTGTTATTCCCTCCTTAAGTCAAGTGTAAAAAAGCAAGTTTTACTTTTCCCTTCTCACTTCCTCCCTTTTCTCCTCCATTGAAAAACCTTTTTCTTGCCTCTTTTATGAGAGAAAATTTGCCCCATTTCATTTCTCCCTTGCTCCTCCCAATATATTCCTCTCTCACCACTTAATTTTATTTTTTTAGATATCACCTCTTCTTATTCAATTCACCCTGTACTTTCTGAATATCTCTGTCTCTTTCTGGCTCTCTGTCTGTGTCTGTCTGTCTGTCTGTCTGTCTCTCTCTCTCTCTCTCTCTCTCTCTCTCTTTCTCTCTCTCTCTCTCTACATATATTTATATGTATATAAATATATATATATATGCATATGTGTGTGTGTGTATAATCCCTCCAACTCCCCAGATACTGAGAAAAGTCTCAAGAGTTTCAAATATTATCTTTCCATGTAGGAATGTAAACAGTTCAACTTTAATAAGTCCCTTAGGATTTCTCTTTCCTGTTTATCGTTTCAGGCTTTTCTTGATTCTTGTGTTTGTAAGTCAAATTTTCTATTCAGCTCTGGTCTTTTCATCAAGAATGCTTGAAAATCCTTTATTTCATTGAATGACCATTTTTCCCCTGAAGTGTTATACTTAGTTTTGCTGGGTAGGTGATTCTTGGTTTTAATCCTAGTTCCTTTGACTTCTGGAATATCATATTCCAAGCCCTTCAATCCATTAATGCAGAAGCTGCTAGTTCTTGTGTTACCTTGATTGTATTTCCACAATACTCTAATTGTTTCTTTTTAGATGCTTGAAATATTTTTTCCTTAATCTGGGACCTCTGGAATTTGACTACAATATTCCTAGGAGTTTCTCTTTTTTGGATTTCTTTCAGAAGGAGATAAGTGGATTCTTTCAATATTTATTTTGCCCTCTAGTTTTAGAATATCAGGGCAGTTTTCCTTGATAATTTCATGAAAGATGATGTCTAGGCTCTTTTTTTGATCATGGCTTTCAGGTAGTCCCATAATTTTTAAATTGTCTCTCCTGGATGTATTTTCCAGGTCAGTTGTTTTTCCTATGAGATATTTCACATTGTCTTCTATTTTTTCTTTTAGTTATGTTCTGTAATTTCTTAATTTCTCATAAAGTCATTAGCTTACATCTGCTCCAGTCTAATTTTTAAAGAACTATTTTCTTCAGTAAGCATTTGAATACTAATTCTGCTTTTTAAAGCATTCTTCTCCTCATTGGCTTTTAGGACCTCTTTTGCCAACTGAATTAGCCTACTTTTAAAGGTGCTATTTTCTTCAGGATTTTTTTGGGTCTCTTTTAGCAAGCTGTTGACTTGCTTTTCATGATTTTCTTGCATCACTCTCATTTCTCTTTCTAATTTTTCCTCCATCTCTCTTACTTGATTTTCAAAATCCCCTTTGAGCTCCTCCATGGCACAAGACTATTGCATATTTATTATGGAGGTTTTGGATGCAGAAGCCTCAACTTCTGATGGTATGCACTGTTCTTCCTCATCTGAAAGGATGGAAGAAAATACCTGTTCACCAAGAAAGTAACCTTCTGTAGTCTTACTTTTTTCCTTTTTGGGGGCATTTTCCCAGCCAGTTAATTGACTTTTGAGTCCTTTGTCAAGAGGAGGGTATACTCTAGGGATCTTTAAGTTCTCAGTTCCTCCAAGGTGGCACAATCAGGCGCTTGCACGCTGATCAGGGAGCAACCAAAAACTTTTCTGCTCAGAATCCATGGGTAGAATTCCCTCTCCACAACCGCCTCCAGCTCCACCATGCCAGCACCTCTCTTTACCCCAGGCCTGTGCTCAAGGCTGAGAGTCATATCAACCACTCAATTCCCCTAGGGGCTTTACATGGAGGGCGCCAAAAATGGACACTGCTGCTGCAGTGGCTCTTCCTGGCAATCCAGACAACATTCCCTTCTCCTAGGTAAGGGAGCTTTCTCACTGACCTTTGAAGTTCTCTTTGGCATTTGTGGGGTGAGCAATCTGGGAACTGATCCTGCTGGTGGCTCCCTGAAGCCTGTTCCAAGTCCTATTCCTGCTGAACCCACATGACCCATGCTAGGCCATGCTCTGCTTTGTGCTCTTGTGATAGACCTTTCCTTTTGGCCTTACAGGCTGCCTTGGACTGGAAATCCCTTTCATTCTGTCATTTTGTGGCTTCTGCTGTTTTAGAATTTGTTTAGAGTCATTTTTACAGGCATTTTATGAGCTATGTGGGGAAGCTTCTACAGGTCTGTCTTTCTACTCCATCATCTTGGATCTGCCCCACTCAGTGAGGATATATTTTTAAAGTAATACAGATTGAATAAAAACAAAACTTACACTATGGAAACTATTTATAGTAAATATTTCTCTTTAAAATCTAGCATTTAAAATCTATAAAGCATTGTCACAAATGTATATGGAAATGAGCTATTCCCCAGTAGATGGTTAGACAGAGTAAATTGAACAGGCAGTTTTAAAGAGAAGAAACACAAACTATCAAGAACCAGAGGCAAAAGTGGTCAAAAATCTCTAATAGAGGTAAAATAAAATAATTCTGAAGTATAACCTTACATCTATCAAATATGCAAAGAGGGCGAGAAACTAAAAGAATTGGTATATCAGAACTGTGGGAAAACAGGTAAACTAATTGTTTGCTAAAGCAGGGTGTTGGTCTTAACATTTAGAAAAATGATATAAACAAAATTAATAAAAGTTATAAATTCTTCATATCTTTTAATTATCTCAATATTAAATTTATACTGAAATAGTTTAATGACAGGAGGAAAACACCCAGCTCTACAAAATCTCCCTTGCAGCAAAATTTGTAAAGTAAAACAAAAGTTAGAAACAAACTATATTCCTCCCAAAGTGGGCAATGATTAAATAAATGTGGCATATGAATTAATAGCACTGTGTAAAGCATGACAAATATGAAGAATTTGTAGACATATCAGAAGTCTTCTACAAGATAAAGTAAAGAAAGCAAAGGCAAAAAAAATACATAGAATTCCAATGATGTAAAGGATGGTAGAACAAAAATGCTAAAAAAATTTATCTTAATACCAATGAAAAATGCTGACCCCAAAATATTAAGATTAAATTACACATCCTTCCTATCTATTAACAACAGCAACAAAAATAATAGTGCTGAAGATATCAGTCACAATCAATTTTTTTAGGCAAATGTGTTTAGCTATTTTCAGAAAAAATATAATGAGGAGGGGGTTATGTGGATTTTCTTTGGAATTTAGCCTTGTGTCAAAACAAAGCTTATCAATGACAAAAGAAAAATAAAAGTATAAACACGTAGTCTTTTGGCTAATTAAAAAACATGCCACAACATGGAAAATAATTAGCAATAATTCTATTTAATGATTATTATTTTGGCTAACTTTTTAAAGACTAGACTTTGTCTTCTGTTTGTTTGGTTGTTTGCTTATATTTGCTGTGTTTAAAAAGTCTGATTAAAAAAGAAAATTTGAAATAGAATCAATGTAGGCATAAGCAGAATAAATATTTACCTAGAGCAACTAAACTTGTAGGGAAATATGGTTTCATTTCCTGTAAACGGATTTCAGTGAGGTTCTTTCAAAGTGGGGTGGGTTGCACAGGGTGTAGAAAGGTGACGTACTTCAGTTCTGACACATACTAAGTCACTTAATTCCTCAGAGTTCTAGCAATAAAATGTTGAGGAGCTATCAGTTTGCATTGGTGGAGGAGTTTCTTATCTTGAAGTTCTTTATGTCAATACAATCTCTAGGGAGCTATTACAAAATCTAGAGCAGTGACAGATTAATGATGTGCTAAGGGTCACACAGACTGCCTGTATCAGAGGTGGGACTTAAATCCAGGTTTTACTGACTCCAAAAGCTTCTATCCCATACCCCATACTGCCTCTCCTGTGATTCTTTGAACAAATTAACTTATAAAATAGAGTTCAAGGAGCGGTCTGAGGGAGGGGGGTGTACATTACAGAAACCTAGCATGGCAGAAGACAATGAAAAGAATGGATTGTGCAAGGGTATGCTGGAAATTGCTTAACAACCAGATCTCTAACAAAAAAAATGTACAGTATAACATACTTTTAAGTTAAATCTGTATTATTTATATTTTCCCCAACACTTTCTTTCAACAAAACATTAAGTCAAGCCCTGATTAGTATCATTCACCAATTTCTGAGACATAAATCTCACATTAAAAATTTAACAATTGGCTCCCAGAAGCACAGTGCATCACTTCTTAGCACAGTATCTGGCACACAGTAGGCACTTAACAAATGTTTATTAATTGATTAATTGATCATGAGTCTCTGCTGGTTTGTGCACAACCCTGTATATGTATATGTATGACGAAGGATGGAAAGTAGTTTTGCTTTTTGCTACACCTATGAATCTTGGAAAGTGATCTGCTATCATAACTTTTTCTTTTGAAAGCACTACTAATGATATCATAGAAAGCAGATAATTTGTTAAGTTGATTTTCAGTTATATGTGCCTCTTGATGACCTCATTCATTTTCTTGGCAAAGATACTGATGTGGTTTGCCATTTCCTTCCTGAGGAAACTGAGGCAAATAGGGTTAAGTGACTTGCCCAGGATCACATAGCTAGTCAATGTCTGAAGCCAGATCTGAATTCAGGAAGATGAGTTGTCCACACTCCAGGCCCAGCACTCTATCCATTGTACCACCTACCTGCCATTAAGGTAGATATAGATTGACCCTAGAAACTGTTGTGCCAGGTAACATTGGGGCAAGTATCATCTATTTTTCCAATGAATGTCGTTTGCATTTTACTCCATTTGCACTGAGACACTTGAAGAGAGTGGCTTAACTAAGCTATATTCCTATTGATGGAGGTAAAAATGATACTCAGAGATGACATTCCAAAAAACACTTTTATAGCATTATTGCCCTCCATGAGGATGAATTTCTGGATGTTTTAATGTGTTTTCCTGTCTCAACTCAGAGAGGTAACTTTTTCTTACTCGAATTCTTTTAAATAATACATTCAATTCTCCCTCATAATCTTGTGTCACAAGAACACTTTGATTCCATGGGTGGTTGTGGCAACATTGTAACCAAGCTGGAAGTATGGGACCACTATTTCCATGTTATTCTGCATTCTGAGATGTCAGTAGTGAGCCTCACTTTGTAGTTAAGCCAAATTTAAGCTGAGAGAAACACTTCAGGGAGTGATTTGAGATGCAGAATGTGGTGGGAAAACAAGTTTCTTTACTGGTGGGAAGGGGAAGTAGAGCTGAGAATGCTATTTCTGAACTGCCTAATGAAGAAAGAAGATGTGAGGCAAGTGGTAGCATTGACAGCACCTATTATAAGCCTAGAACAGCATGAACAACAGTCAGGAAATAGAAATGTACATATACCTGTTTCATATACTGAAGTTTACTGATACCAAGTACCCCATAAACCAAATATCTTCTGGTATCTCTCAGGAATGCTCAGTTCCCACTGATCCTGTCAGTGACCCTGATGGACTTTGTGTATTTGGTTCATCTTGAAATTGTTTTCAGGGGCTAACCCTGCTGAGATGTTGAGTCAGAGACCCTGCATTTGTTTCTGCTGCCTCCAGGAGCCAAAACCTAATGTGTGACTCATTTATATGGCAGGAGCAGAATCACACGAATTTCTTTTAGTAACAACCTCCAGGTGAAAATGCTTAAGCCTCTTCCTTGGTTTATTCTTAAATGATGTCAAATCTGATGGGCAGTGTGTACTACCAATCATTTCCTGCTTAAACATTCTTGACACACTGGATGGGAGCTCTCCAGGGTACTAGAAACATAAATTAGCGTTGTGTGGGTGCTAGAGATTATAATATATTATCGCCATGAATCTGGAGCCCAGTTTTGTTTCTATTTATCCCAGCAGATGCCCACCACAAAGCATCATAAACAATGCTTTTGGCATTTACTACTTAGGAAAAAACAAATCCTGACCTATTAATGCACTGCTATTAATTTTTGAATTTTATGTTACTTAAAACTATGCTCCTTTGTTTACTTTGCTGGCAAGAACAGCATGAAATATAGAGGTGCTGACTTAATTCTCCTATCATGAAAGGTAGTTTAAGATTTTAAAAGCTAGGTTTTCTGCTTCCTTCTTCACTCCAGACCAGATTTTCCTAAGATGTTCCTTAAGGAAGGAAGGAAGGAAGGGACAAACTTTTGAAAGTCTACAATGAGATTCTCTCTCTGAAAGTTTATATAGGAAAAGAAGAATCTCTCCTTATTGCATAGGAGTAAAATTCTATCCAGATAGTTTCTAGGCTTATTTTAAAGAACAATTATCCAGTTATCCAAAGTCTTTTAAAAGAAAATTCTCCAAGGTCCAAATTTCATGCTCCGGATTACATTGCTATGAGAATTCTTTCACAGCACTCTTTGAATACTCTAACAGGGAAAGACTTACAGTCTGTTTTTGTATTTAGACATGTACAAAACATAATTAGCTCTTGAGGAAACAAAAGCAAGTGATAGGTAAGATTTGGTCTGCAGGTTATACTTTCACAAGTATATTTACTGTAGAATGACAGTCCTCAAAATTTGGTCTCCAGACCCTTTGGGGTCTCCAAGACTCTTTCAGAGGGTCCTCAAAGTCAAAGTCATTTTCCTAATAATGCTAAAGTTTTATGTGTGTACTAAAATACTCCTTCCTTTTCCAACTATATATTAGTTTGAGACTAGATTTTCTTCACATGGATCAACTGAAGCAATATGTCGCAACTGAAGGAATGCAAAAGTCAGTATTAAAAAACAACTGTCTTCTATTAAGCCAGAGATTAAGGAGATATTCAAAAATATGTAAGACTAATGACATTAATCTCAATAAACTTTTTGCTTTAGAAATTAGTTATTTTTCATGAAAAAGTTACCTATGTTAACATCCAATGATTTTATTATTTTGTTATTTTTATTAAATTATTTTGAAATGAATTAATAAAGATTTTTAAATATGTCAGTTTTATATTCTAATATAATACATATAAATAGATATAACCCACATAACCAAAAGCTTTTTAGATTATTCAATAATTTTTAAAGAGTAAAGGGGTACTGAGACCAAAATAATTGCAAACTGCTACTCTCACCTTGCATTAGTGTTAACTCCAAATTTAACATGCTATGCACTGTCACATATCACCTCTCCTATTGCCTAAGTGGTGTCAAAGTTCAAATCCAAGCATCCAAGTCCAGAACTTTCTCCAACCTAACATATTGTCTACAAGTAGCAAGCTATCCTACGTCAGTAATATCTTAGGTTCATTATTTTACAGATCATAAAAAAGTAAAACTGACATAAACCCCAAGTGATTGCTTTTAAGATATTATCTATTTCAGTGAATCTGGAAGGAAAGATATGCCCTCCTCCATAGTTTAGGAGAGAGCTTAGGTGTGTCCTTACCTGAGCCAAAAGAGAATGAAAGAAAGGGAAAATAATATTAAAAATTCATCTGGAAGAACAAAAGATCCAGAATATCAAGGGAACTGATAAAAAGAAATGTTAGGGAAAGTGACCGAGCCATAGCAGATATCAAATTGCATCATAAAGCAGCAATCATCAAAACCACTTGGTACTGGCTAAGAAATAGAGGGGTAGATCAGTGGAAGAGGTTAGGTACAGAAGACACAGTAGTCAATGATTATAGCAGTCTATTGTTTAATAAACTTGAGAACCCCAGCTTCTGGGATAAGAACTCCCTGTTTGACAAAAACTGCAGGGAAAACTGGAAAATAATGTAGTGGAAACTGGGCATAGAACAATGCCTGACATTGTATACCAGAATAAAGTTCAAATAGGTATATGATTGGGGTATAAGGGTTGATACAATAAACAAATTAGAGGAGCAAGGAAGAGTTAATTTGTCATATTTATGGAGAATGGAAAAAGTTATGACCAAACAAGAGATAGAGAACTTTATGAAATGCCAAATACATAATTTTGATTACATTAAATTGAAATGTTTTTCCACACATAATGCCAATACAACCAATATTAGGAGGGAACCAGAAAACTGGGAAAGAACTTTTGCAACTAATATCTCTGATAAAGGACTCATTTCTTAAATACATAGAGAACTGAGTCAAATTTACAAGAATACAAGTCATTCCTCAATTGATAAATGATCAATGGATAGGAACAGGCAGTTTTCCGAGGAAGAAATTAAAGTTATCTATAGTCACATGAAAAAAAGCTCTAAATCACTACTGATTAGAGAGATGCAAATCAAAACAACTCTGACATATCATGTCACACCTATCAGAGTGGTTAACATCACAAAAGAGGAAGATGATAAATATTGGAGATGTAGGAGAGTTGGAACATTAATTCATTGTTGGTGGAGCTGTGGGTTGATCCAACCATTCTGGAGAGAAATTTGGAACTATGACCAAAGGGCTATAAATGTATACAGCCTTTGACCCAGCAGTACCACTTTTCGAGCTGTATCTCAAAGAGATCATAAAAATGGGATAAGGACCCACATGTACAAAAATATTTATGTAGCTCTCTGTGTGGTGGTCAAGAACTGGAAAGCAAGGGGATTCCAATCAATTGGGGAATGACTGAACAAGTTGTGGAATATGAATGTAATGGAATACTATCGTGGTATAAGAAATGACAAAAAATAGGTGAACTTCAGAAAAACCTGTAAAGACATATATGAACTGATGCTGAGAAATGAGCAGAACCAGGAGAACATTATACACAATAATATCCAAAGTGTGTGAGGACTGTTTCTAACAGACTTAGCCCTTTGCAGCATTGCAAGAACCTAAAACATTTCCAAAAGCCTCAATGAAAAATGCCATCTACATAGAGAGAAAGAACTATAGAGGCAGAATGCTAAATGAAGCAGACTAATTTCTATTTTGTTATGTTTTGTTTTGGTTTGGTTTTTCTCATGGTTTTTTCCATTGGTTTTAATTCTTCTATGTAACATGGCTAATGTGAAAATGTGTGTATAGAACCCATATAAGATTGACTGCCATCACGGGGAAGGAGGGAAAGGAAAAATTTAAAACTTATGGAAGTGATTACTGAAAACAAATTAACTATTAAAAAAAAAAACAAGCACCTATAATCTGGAAAAAATCTTGCAGATCAAGGAAATAAACCTCTCTTTATTTATGAAGTCCTGATTTTTTCCTCTCCACTAAACTATTAGTTATAAGAAAGGGGTCTGCCTCCTGCATTATGTCTGCAACACTATCACAGTGGCTTGTACATTGTGGGTATATGATCAGTGTTTGCTGACTTGCATTAGTATCCAGCACCCCCATTTTTTAGATGGGGATTTGAGGAGCTGACCTAATGTCATACTAGTCACTAGTTGTTGGCAGAGGCAAGACTAGACCCCAGGTATCCCAGCTCCTAGGTTTTTCCCAGCATACTGCATTAGTTCACATCTGATACAAGCTTGGATTTTCCCTTTCCCAGCCTTGAATTCGTCTGCTTTGCCATTAACAAGTGTGAGTTGCTAGGGTCAGGTTCCTGCTTTTGATCTCAATGCCACCTGAAGACAAACCTAACAGAGAAAGGTTCCTAAGATAACAAGTGACTCCCAGTGACCAGTCTGGTGTGATCCCCATGGGGCAGGGTCTCTTTCACTCTCTGTGAGGTTTGGGTAGTGGCATAAAATGGGGACTCCCTGCAGGAAGGAAAGGCAGAACTTCATGTCCTCTATAGAGAAGATACAAGGAGATGGAAGAAATATCTTTCTCCAAAGGTCAAAGCCTTTCGTGTTTCAAGTAGTTTATGACAATCCCAGGCTTTCAGATCTGGTCCTTCACACAAAATCCTTGACTTTTAACGTCACAGCCGTACATCCTGTAGTGGCTCATAGTGAACAGAGTACATCAGAGAGAGTAAAATAATGAGAAAAAATGAAGTAAATTATGCTTTTAAGAGTTTTCAGATAGTATTTTTTTTTACTGAAAATAATATTTGAAATCTTTTTTTTCCCATAAATGTGTTAGATCAGGAGAAATTACAAGACAAAATTGGAAGATAAACAATTCATTTCTGATTCACCCTGAAGGCTATTCCAATTTAGATTTTCATGTACTGGCTCAGCCTCATATAACAGAGATAATGTTGGGCATGTGAGCAGAAAGGCCTGGGTTGGAATTCTGCCTCCATTTATATAAGCTAAGATAAATCACAATCTGAACCAGCCCCAGGCCTGTGTAGGTCTTGATCACTCAGACAGAGAGGAAGAATACTTCACCTTTCTTTGTCATTACCAAAGATTACCCTTTCATAATCTGATGAAACTGATGGACCCCTTCTCAGAATAATATTTTTTTAAAATTCCTAGGATTATAAAATAAATTAATTATGCTGAAATATAGTTATCAAAATATTTTTAAAAAGCTCAAAAACAGTTCAAAAATTGCTAACCTGGATTTGATACAAGAAAGTTCCTATTTTTTTCTCACCAACTTCTGTCACACTAATGAAATTACAGATCCTTCCCTTCATAGACATAATTAATGAATCTTGACTGTCCTACCTTTGCATCTTTTGATTTGGCAAAAAAACTGAATTCTAATTTCTGGAGAAATGTTAAAAAATGTGTACAATGCATCTGATAATCCAAGTCTTCTGCTCTGAGGCCTTAGATTAAGTCATACCTATGCCTGAAACCTTCTTCTGACCAAATTTATTGGACACTATTGATTACTCCTATAGAATTCTCAATAAATGCTCACATCCTCCATCAAGTCTTTCTTGACTAATTAAAAGAGGTAGCAACTTCTCTCTATTCCAATAAGTATACTCCAATGTCACCCACTAATAATGATATGTATTTCCATATCATGGTGTGGTAGATAGCACAGTGCATATGGAGCTGGGATGACCTAGGTTTGAATCCCACTTCTAACACTCACTGGTTACATGACTTAATGGTAATGAACCTTGGTTTGCTCCATTGTAAAAAATAGGGCCTAGGAAAGGGGGGAAGCTAAACTCATAGCTTATATGAGTTAATGCAGAATAGTATAAATCACACAGCACTGACTACTGGGAGATCTGGATTCTAGACTTGTCTTTGTTGTCACTTAAGTGTGTAATCTTTTACAATGACACATCTATTAACTCACCTTCTAACAATGCTCAGCTTAGGTCTCAAATACCCAAATGGAGCTGTGATCTAATCCTACAGATTTGGATGCAGGTCAAAACCCACTGATGCCTACCCATTTTGCCTAATTCACTTCTGTGCCTCCCCACAAATTCTCTACTGGGTATCCATCCAATATGATCATTGGTCATAGAACCTAGAGCAGGAAGTAAGTCCAAAAGCCTTGTATTCCCTCATTTTCATGTTGAAGAAGACCAGAAACATTAAGTGAATGGTCCAAGGTCCTACAGTCAGTGAGTATTACAATCAGTATTTGAACCCAGGTCTTCTGACTCCAGAATCATTGCTCTTTCCTCTGTACCATGCTATCTCCATATGGACTCAACCCAATGCCATATTCTCTTAAAAGATGCACTTTTTTGATGTCAGTGAATAACAGTCCCTGGTAGTGAGATATGCATCTGATGGTACTGCACTGGGCATCCTCTAAAACCAAATAATAAAAGATTTCTCTTTATCATGTGGTAGTCTGGGAGCTGGAGCTCAGTTGTCAGTGACAGAGATACAAGAATCCTTTCCCCCATAAATTTAGCCATTCTAGAACTTCCTTTCTACTAGATGCATGGAATGTTAGAGCTGGAAGCCATCTTAGAAATTAATTAGTCTACCCATTCCCTTTTTATCATTGAAGAAAGTGAAATGCATAGGTATGAAGTTACTTGACCAAGATGACACACCAAGTTAGCCCAACTGGTTACATGGGTGCTTCCCTCAGTACCCAGGCTATGGGACTTCCCTTTAAAATAAGGATCCTCTTGAGGTGAATGGTGCCTTCCCTATATCTCAGCTCTGCTTGAGCTCTAGTTATATGATGCAGCCACCACAATAATTTAATGCCCACCTGCTAATTCCAGGGGCTAATAGAGGGACTTCCAAAATTCTTCAAATACTTCTCATTTACATATTGATTTTCCACTTCCCACTGTAGAAAGCATGTTCTGCTCCAACTGTTTCTGATCTAATGGCTTTGCAGACTGACCTACTTTCATTTTTCTTATCACTGACATTTATTTTATTTTCTTTATTTAAGGGCAAACAATAACAGAACAGGTAATCAGCATGCATTTAGGTCATTGTAAGTGTCCCAGTTACATCTGCATTTTCTATTAAAAGTCTATTGCTGCCATAGAATGATTTAAGATATTTGGAAAGAGAAGGAAATAACATTCATTCTCATAAATCCAGAGCAAAAACAAAGATGATACATAATCCACTCTCCCTGATTCATGACCATAGAAGTTACATCAGCTAGTCATGAAATCTGCCTGGTTCCCAGTTACAACCCCCCAAAGACCATCCTACAGAAAAGAGAAAGTTCCCCTTATTCCTGCATGGGAATTCTACTTCACAAGACCCTTTAGGTTAAAACTCAGTCCTTAGAGCAACAATGTGGTACTTTCCCCCTCAGCAATGATAAGATGTTACCCAACAGAGATACAAGCCCAGAACTCTGGGCATCATTTTGTCCTTCCCAGAAAGAGCAGATCAAATCCTGGTCGGACATTTAAATGTTTCTGAATAAAGACTAATGCATATCAGACCCTGTCATTCTCCTCCTGTACAAGACTCACCTCCCTCTTCTATTGGTGAGTTCCTCCTTGGATCTTAATTTTGTGGAGGTACCTAGGCTACACTTCATTCTACACCAAGGACTGGCCCTGGCTTTTCTTCTCCCTGCTTTTCAGCTCTGTGTTTTTTGTGTGTGTGTTGGTTTCTCCAAATAGAATGTAAGGTTTTTGAGGCCATGGTCTTTTTGCTTATATATGCATCACCATTGGGTTGCCAGTGCATAAGTTGTCTTAAAATTCCATCTCTCATACAATTCAACTGAATTCAGTTTAAGTAGTAATGTTACAATAAACAACACTGCAATACCAACCCTAATAGTATGGGATATAGAGGTAGAAAAGTCTGAATTAAATATCTTTTTCTCCAAATTAAAAGGTATTTTTTGACACTTAAAATTCTTTTTTTTTTCTTTAATAGTATTTTTTCCAATTCCATGCAAAGATAGTTTTCAACACTTATTTTTGTAAAATTTTTAAATTCCAAATTTTTCTCCTTCCCTCCCTTCCCATATCGCTCTCCAAGAGAGCAAACAATCTGATATAGGTTATATATGTAAAATCATGTTAAACATATTTTCACATTAGTAACCTTGTGAAAGAAGAATCAGAACAAAAGGGAAAACCACAAAAAAAAGCAAGTGAAAATAATATGCTGCAATGTACATTCAGACTCCACAATTTTTCTCTGGATGTGGTTAGCATTTTCCATCACAAGTCTTTTTGCCCTAGATCACTGCATTGCTGAGAAGAGCTAAGTCTATTACAGTTAGCCATCACACAATGTTGTCATTGCTGTGTACATGGCTCTCCTGGTTCTGCTCACTCCCCTAAAGTTCTTAAGGCTGATATGAACCGCTGATAGTCCCTTTTATAATCCCTAAACACATGTCTAATTTGTGGAATTTTAGACAGCATCATAAAGTGAATCATTCCTTTTTAGCCAGAAAGCTTTCTTTTTTTTTTTTTTAAAGGGGAAGATATACTGAGCATTGTATGTCCATGGCTTAATATGGGTGAATGAGTATGAAGGAGACAGACAAGTCTCCAACCACTGCACCATTTTCAGAGTGGAAGAAAAAAAGTAGAGACAAAGAAAAGACTGAAATACTGGGGATTCCATGGGAGTCACACAAATAGTCACTTCCTGATTCTCCTACAGAATCCTCTGATCCTGAATCTCTCTCCCCAGCACTAATTACTCCACGGTACTAATTTTCTTATTTATTTTAGCCCTTGGATCCAGGTATTCTGTAGACATCTCAGTGTCATTCTAATCAGGCTTTTCACATGATGATTCATCTTCCAGCTTAGATTGATCTCCTCAACTGTGAGCACAGAATGTTTCACTAGTATTGCCTAATTACTGTCAAATGTCCAAATACCTTGGACCAGAACCAAAATTCCTCCTTAGTTTGAGGGTGGGTGGACAAAGAAATCAGAGAGGGTTTAAGATAGAGTTGTGGACCTGGCCATTTCCAGTTGTCCTGATCTATATCTGGCCACTGGACCCAGATGACTCTGGAGGGGAAAGTGAGACTGGTGACTATGCACAGTCCTCCATCACTTAAATCCAATTCATTTGCAAGTCAAGGCATCACCTTCCTGATGTCATGATCCTATTCAAGAGCAAAGGATAAACCACACAACCTGAACTGGACCTGTGATTTCATTAGTACAGGAAACACAATATGAGAAAATACCCTTGCAAATGCAGATTTTCAACTGCTTTACAGTTTACAGTCTTGAAGAGTTGCATGGGATGGCAGAGCTAAAACGGTGGAACAGAAGCAGGGGCCTACCTGAGTTCTCCCTTGAAACCCATCAAAATATCTATAAACAAATTCCAAAGTAGCAGAAGCCACAAAATGATGAGTGATGTGGATTTCCAGTCCAAGATAATCAGGAAGGCCAACAGGAAGCGCCTATTGCTCAGAGCAGAATGCAGCCCAGTGTGGGCTGTGCTATCACAGACCAGACTGGGGCGGACCTCAGGGTACTGAATCACTGGCAGTTGTATCACTGTCCAGACTTCTCAACCAACAAGGACTAAAGACAGCTTCAAAAGTCAGAGGGAAAGCTCTCTCATCTGGGTGAGAGTGGAACCTGGTCTGGTCCTACCCCAAGTCCTTAGACCACACACAGTGGGGGAAATGCATGGCTGATTTGGGTTTCAGTCTTGGGTGGCAGTCCTGGGGTGAGGAAGAATTCTGGCATGGCAGGTCTGTGGCATCTGTGGAAAGGGAATCCTACCCACAGCTCCAGGACAGAAAAGAATGCTTGATTTGGAACTATGCCTAACAGGCTATAAAGTGAGCATGGCCTATGATCCAGCAATATCACTTCTAGGGCTGTATCCCAAAAAGATCATAAAAATGAGAAAAGGACCCATATGTGCAAAAATATTTATAGCAGCTCTTTTTGTGCTGACCAAGAACTGGAAAACAAGGCATTGCTCATCAACTGGTAAATGTCTGAACAAGTTGCGGTATATGAATGCAATGGAATGCTATTGTGCTATAAGAAATTATGAACAGGCAGACTCCAGAAAAACCTCGACAGACTTATATGAACTGATACTGAGTGAAATGAGCAGAACCAGGAGAACATTATACATAATAACAGCCACAGTGTACGAGAACTACTTCTGATAGATTTAGCTCTTCACAACAATGCAAGGACTTAAAACATTCCCAAAAGACTCTTGATGCAAAATTCCATCCACATCCAGAGAGAGAACTATGGAATCAGAACACAGAATGAAGCAGACTATTTTTTCTTGTGTTATGTTGTTTTAGTTCTTTGCATTGCTTCTCCCATTCATTTTAATTCTTCTATGCAACATGATTGATGTGAAAATGTTTTTAATAAGAACGTATATGGAGAACCCATATAAGATTGTATGCCATCTCAGGGAGTGAGGAGAGAAGGAGGAAGAGGAAAAATTTAAAACATGTGGAAGTGATGGTTGAAAACTGAAAATAAATGAATTGAAAGCAACTTTAAAAAAGGAAAGAATCCTTGAGGTTGTTCACAGACCAGAGTACAGATCAGGAGAGGAGCAAATACCTCTCATTTCATCATACCACTTTAGAATAACTAAGAATTTACAGGTCCCTAGAGATATCTGTGAAAACAGCTGCACAAAGTCACTGAAACTTGTGGCAATACACCCTCCACTTAACAAAGAGATCAAAAGTCAAATAATTGGCGGCAGAAATGACCAAAAGGGGGGGGGAAGACTATAAGAGATTACTTTCTGGATGTAAAGATATTTTTTTATGAGAAGGATGATCAAAGCATACAACCAAAAGAAGATCAAACCACACAACTAGGAGGAATATAACAAGGTCAAGACTCCTACATCCAAAGTCACCAAGAAAAATGTGAAATGGTCTCAGGTTATAGAAGAACTCAAAAAGGATTTTGAAAATCAAATAAAAGAATTACAGGAAAAATCAGGAAGAGAAATGAGAGCAATGCAAGAAAATCATGAAAAATGAGTCAACAGCTTGCTAAAGGAAACCAAAAAAATAGACTAATCCAAAAGGCAAAAGAAGTCCAAAAAGGCAATTAAGAGAAGAATACCTTAAAAAGCAGAGCAGACCAAAGGACGAAGGAGGTCCAAAATTCTCACTGAAGAAAATAATTCCTTAAAAATTAGAATGGAGCAAATAGAAGCTAAGGCCTTTATGAGAAGTCAAGAAATCATAAAACAAAACAAAAGAGTGAAAAATAGAAGACAATGTGAAATATCTCATTGGAGAAACAACTGACCTGGAAAATAGATCCAGGAGAGAGAATTTTAAAATTACTAGTCCACTAGAAAACTTTGATCACAAAAAGAGCCTAGACATCAGCTTTCAAGAAGTTATCAAGGAAAACTGCCCTGATATTCTAGAACCAGAGAGTAAAATAGAAATGGAAAGTACTCAGTGATCACCTCCATTTATTCCATTTTCTGCTCTGACCTGCCCCCACAATAGAGTTTGCTTCTGATTACCCCTTCCCCCAAACTGTCTTCCCTTCAATTATACTCCCTCTCATATATGCATAACACACATTCGATTGGGTGTGGAAATCTATCTTACCCTGCAGGAAGGGAGGGGGGAAGGGTATATGAAAGGAAAGATAAGAGAAGGGATGACAGATTTGGGGAAGGGGCAATCAGAAGCAAACACTATTATGGGAGACAAGTCAGAGCAGAGAATGGAATAAATGGAGGGTAGAACAGGATAGAGGGAAATGTGGTTAGTCTTTTGCAACATGACTGTTATGGAAGTGTTTTGCATGGCTCCACATTTATGACCTATACTGAATTGCTTGCTTTCTCAATGAGGGCAGGTGGGGAGGGAGGAAGAGAATGTGGAACTCGAAGATTTAAAAACAAATGTTAAAAATTATTTTTGCATGCAACTGGGAAATACAGTATAGGCAATGGAGTATAGAAATCTATCTTGCCCTACAGGAAAATAAAGGGGAGGAAAATGGAAGAAGAGGGGTGATGGAAGGGAGGACAGATTGGGGAAAGGAGTGGTTTGGGTGCATACTGTCCTGGGGAGGGGAGAGATGGAAAGAAAATTTTGAATTCAAAATCTTGTAGAAGTGAATGTTGAAAACTGAAAATAAATAAATTATATTCTTTTAAAAGAGCTGCATGGGACACTAAAATATGAAATGTTTTGCCCAGGTTCACATAGTCAACATGTATCACAGGCAGGCCTTGAGTTTAGGTATTCCTGACTCCTAGAAATGTGTCTGTTCACCATACTAGGCTGCCTCTTGGTAACCCTCTTGGTATCTCCAAACCGTATCTTACCCTAAAGTCTCTGATGTTCTCTTTAACCTAAAAGTGTTCTACCCTTTAGGAAAGACTGACCACTAATGTACTGAATACATTAGTTTTGGAAATCCTCCAACTTTCCAGTCACATTTTTCTCCTTGTATACAGTGATGCCTCCTTCCTTGTCCCCAACAGTAGAGTCTACTGTAGAGATAGTTCAGGAGACCTAATAGAACACAACTATTTCCTCATATTCAAAACAATCTAGCTTCTATATGAAGTCATCTTTGAATTTAAAAGTGTTCTCAGGGAAGGAGCCAAGATAGCGAAGTAGAAAGATTCACATACGCTAGCTCCGAACCCACAGCCCATAAATTACCTGTAAAGAAGAACTCCCAATAAATTCTGGAGCAGCAGAAACCACAGAACAATGGAGCAGAGGAGATTTCTGTTCCAGAGAGACCTGAAAACCTGACAAAAGGTCCATCGCACACTGGACCCAGAGCAGAGCCCAGAGCTGCCTTGGCCGCACAGCACCTAGAGGAGCAGATCTAAGCAGGCTTCAGGGACAGAATCTCCAGCAGGCCGCATTGGTCCCTCCACCCACAGGCCCCAAAGGTCAGTGAGAGAGTCTTTTTGGCTTGCTGAGAGGGGAGTGGGGTGTCTCCATAACTCAGGCCCTCTCGGGAGGCAGCAGCTGATGGCAGCATCAGACAGGGGCTCCTAAAGCAGGCAGGAGGTTGGATCCATTGTTGAAGGTCTCCACATAAATCCCCTGAGGGAACTGAGCCCTGCTTGGTGGCCCTACCCCCACCTGAGCACCTGAACATAATCTCACACTGAATAGCAGCCCCACCCCAGCCAAACCCCTAAGGCTGGGAAGCATCATTTGAATCTCAGACCCCAAGCACTGGCTAGGTGGATCTAGAGGCAAAGTGGGAGAGGACACTCAGAAGTCAAGTCACTGGCTGGGAAAATGCCCAGAAAATGGGAAAAAAAAATAAGACTATAGAAGGTTACTTTGTTGGTGAACAGATATTTCCTCCCTTCCTTTCAGATGAGGAAGAACAATGCTTACCATCAAGGAAAGACATAGAAATCAAGGCTTCTGTATCCCAGCCCATCCAATGGGCTCAAGTCATGGAAGAGCTCAAAAAGGATTTTGAAAATCAAGTAAAAGAGGTAGAGGAAAAACTGGGAAGAGAAATGAGAGAGATGAAGGAAAAGCATCAAAAGCAAGTCAACACCTTGCTAAAGGAGACCCAAAAAAATGCTGAAGAAAATAACACCTTGAAAAATAGGCTAACTCAATTGGCAAAAGAGGTTCAAAAAGCCAATGAGGAGAAGAATGCTTTAAAAAGCAGAATTAGCCAAATGGAAAAGGAGGTTCAAAAGCTCACTGAAGAAAATAGTTCTTTAAAAATTATAATGGAACAGATGGACGCTAATAACTTTATGAGAAACCAAGAAATCACAAAACAAAATCATAAGAATGAAAAAATGAAAGATAATGTGAAATATCTCCTTGGAAAAACAACTGACCTGGAAAACAGATCCAGGAGAGACAATTTAAAAATTATGGGACTACCTGAAAGCCATGATCAAAAAAAGAGCCTACACATCATCTTTCATGAAGTTATCAAGGAAAACTGCCCTGAGATTCTAGAACCAGAGGGAAAAATAAGTATTCAAGGATCCACAGATCACCACCCGAAAGAGATCCAAAAAGAGAAACTCCTAGGAACATTGTGGCCAAATTCCAGAGTTCCCAGGTCAAGGAGAAAATATTGCAAGCAGCTAGAAAGAAACAATTCAAGTATTGTGGAAATACAATCAGGATAACACAAGATCTAGCAGCTTCTACATTAAGAGATCAAAGGGCGTGGAATATCATATTCCAGAAGTCAAAGGAACTAGGACTAAAACCAAGAATCACCTACCCAGAAAAACTGAGTATAATACTTCAGGGGAAAAAATGGTCTTTCAATGAAATTGAGGACTTTCAAGCATTCTTGATGAAAATACCAGAGCTGAAAAGAAAATTTGACTTTCAAACACAAGAATGAAGAGAAGCATGAAAAGATAAACAGCAATAAGAAGTCATAAGGGACTTACTAAAGTTGAACTGTTTACATTCCTACATGGAAAGAAAATATTTGTAACTCTTGAAACTTTTCAGTATCTGTATAGTGAGTGGGATTACATACACACACACACGCACACACATAGAGACAGAGAGCACAGAGTGAATTGAATAGGATGGGATCATATCTCAAAAAATGAAATTAAGCAGTGAGAGAGAAATATATAGGGAGGAGAAAGGGAGAAATGGAATGGGGCAAATTATCTCTCATAAAAGAGGCAAGCAAAAGACTTTTTAGTGAAGGGGAAAAGAGGGGAGGTGAGAGAAAAACATAAAGTTTACTCTCATCACATTCCACTAAAGGAAGGAATAAAATGCACACTCATTTTGGTATGAAAACCTATCTTACAATACAGGAAAGTGGGGGAGAAGGGGATAAGCAGGGTGGGGGGGGGATGACGGTAGGGAGGGCAATGGGAGGAGGGAGCAATTTGAAGTCAACACTCTTGGGGAGGGATAGGATCAAAAGACAGAATAGAAACAATGGGAGGGCAGGATAGGATGGAGGGAAATATAGTTAGTCTTACACAACACAACTATTATGGAAGTCATTTGCAAAACTACACAGATATGACCTGTATTGAATTGCTTGCCTTCCAAAGGGAAGAGGTGGGGAAGGAGGGATGAAGAGAAGTTGGAACTCAAAGTTTTAGGAACAGCTGTCAAGTAATGTTCTTGCTACTAGGAAATAAGAAATACAGGTAAAGGGGTATAGAAAGTTATCTGGCCCTACAGGACAAAAGAGAAGATGGGGACAAAGGAAGGGAGGGATGATAGAAGAGAGGGAAGACTGGTGATAGGAGCAATTAGAATGCTCAGTGTTTTGGGGTGGGGGGAGGGGACAAATGAGTAGAAAATTTGGAACCCCAAATTTTGTGAAAATGAATGTTAAAACTTAAATAAATAAATTTTAAAAAAATAAGTTTTCTCCACTATTTATACTTTTTGAACATCATTCATGCTTCCAAATGTAAAGTATGAAAGGTAACAGGTTCAAAATAGCAGAAAATAAATTTCAGCAGTAGTGAGGGTAGTAAGAGTAAGTTGTTCTAAATTCCCTTCCACTACTGTTTGGAGCAAAGTATCATGAACAAGTCTTTAAGTTACTGAAATCTCAGTAAGAATGCCTTGTACTGTTTCTGCTTCTAAAGTAGACCTGAGCAAATAGATCTATCATCCATAAAAGCTGGGCTTAAGAGGATAAAAAAGAGGATTAGACACCAAATAAAATCAACAGCCTTTTAATGGGATCATAATTTATTTTTTAAATACCCACTCATAGTCTTACCTTAATTTTTCAACCATCTTAATCAACCCTCAATATTTCAGACTTCTTATTTATACTTTGTGAGTTCATTTTGAAAGTCTGCATCATCAACCTTCCATCTACTCTATATAAATCTTAGAATGAGTATCAATGTTTTTTTGTGTGTGTCTTAGACACCTTTGGTAGTCTGATGAAACCAATAGACTCTTCTAAGACTAATGATTTTATATGCATAAAATGAATAGGGTTACAAAGGAAACTAATAACATTGAAATATTAATTAAATATTTGAACTTAACAACAAGATCACAGATCTCAGATTAAAAATCTCTTTATTAGGATTTCATAGATATAGAATTGGAAGGGACCTAAGAGCCCATCTCATTCAGCCATCTCATTTTATAGATGAGGGAAGTGACTTCCCAGGAAGGTTAATGTATTGCTCACAGTCAAATGAGTAGTAAGTGCCAGAGAGAGGATTTGAACCAAGGTCCTTTGACTCCAGAGTCAATGCTCTTTTCACTGAAATATGCTGCCTCCTGTGTATGTGCCTAGTTATTTATATGTTTCCTCCTCCATTAGCATTTGAGCTTCTTGAGGGCAGGGACTGGTTTTTTTGTTTGTTTTCTTTTTTTGTTGTTGTTCATTGCCTTGCTCTGTATTGCCAGTGATTACCATGGAACCTGACACATCATAAGCTCATAATAAATATTTTATTAATTCACTCATTTATTCAAGATAATATGCAAGAGAAGTGGTATTATCCCATCATGGAATCACGCACAATATAAAGCAGCTTAAGAATACCATATAAATTTTAGGGAGTAGTCTAAAAATGTTTCTCCAGGAGAGCTAGGATCCTTAGCCTGAAGATTCCAAGGGGTCTGTTAACTTAGGTGGGGAAAATTACATCATTATTTCCATGTAATCAGTTTCCTTTATATTTAATACATGCATTACAAAACACTATCCTAAGAAGGACTCCATGGGCTTCATCAGACTGCACAAAATCACCTATCATTCAGAAAAGGTTAAGGACCCTCTGACCTATCATGATCAACAATCGTTAAAACGACTTTGTGCCAATGCTCTTCCATTCATCAATTTGATAAGCCTTTTAGTTTACCATCATTTATTTTGGTGAATGAGTGAGAGTAAAGATGCCAGCCATCTTGCAAAATATTCACATTCTTTCTATAGGAGGAAATGTGTAGTCAAACACACATAGCCTAAATTCATGACAAATTAATTAAATTATAAGAAAATTCTTGCTTTGTTTTTACTGTAATGGTGTGCTGTGGATGCATTGAAATAGAGACAGAAGTATCCACTAATGTCAGTGGCTGGAAATTATGGTTCAGAGAAAACTGGGACATCTACTTAATGTCCTCACATCATCTTAAAGTACTACACTGCAAAATGGCAATCTGTGACAAATGGGGTCACTGTCAACTGGGAGTGAATGATGATATATGAATGTTAAAGTAATATAACTGTGCTATAAGAATTGATGAAAGGGATGGTCTCAGGGAAACCTGGGAAGACTTATATGACCAAATGAGAATGAAGTGGGTAGAACCTTTAAAAATGGCAGCCCAAGGTAGCTCTCCTTTCATAGTCCATAAAATACCTGTAAAAAATGACTCTAAACAAATTCTAGAGCAGCAGAAGACACAAAATGACAGAGTAAAAGAGATTTCCAGTCCTGAAAGGACAGCCTGAAAGGACAATAGAAAAAGGTCTCTCACACTGGGCTCAGAGCAGAGCACAACCCAGTCTTGGCCACACATAATTGCACAAACAGGACTAGAGCAGGCTTCAGGGTGAAGAATCATGGGTAGCAGCTGAAGTTCCCAGATTATTCAACCCACAAATGCCAAAGACAGCTTTAAAGATCAGTGAGAAAACTCTTTCACCTAGGTGAGAATGGAACATGGTCTAGCCTCAGACCTCTGGCCCCAGGGCGGCAGCAGCCACTATTGCAGCAGCGCCCACTTTTGGACCAGATCTGGGTCTCAATTCTCAGTGGTGGTCCTGGGGTGAGGAGGAGCACTGATGTGGTAGAGCTAGTAGAGGCTTTGAAGAGGGAATCCTACTTGCAGTTCCAGGGCAGAAAAGAGTGTTTGTTGCTCCTAGACCAGAGCACAGGCCAGGAGAGAAGCAAACTTTTCTCTCTTGATTGTGTGAACTATGAAACAGAGGACTTGTAAGCATTCTTGTTGAGAAGACCAGAGCTGAATAGAAAATTTGACTTTCAAATACAAGAATCTACATAAAAAGGTAAATAGAAAGAGAAGTCTTAAGAAAGTCATTAAAGTTGAAATGTTTACATTCCTACATAGAAAGATGTTATTTGTAACTCATGAGACCTTTTTCAGTATTACAGTAGTTAGAGGGAATATACATATATATAACATGTAGCTGTGTATGGGTATGTATATATTACATGTGTGTAGGTATGTATATATACATGTATGTTTGTATGTATGTATATGTGTGTGTGTATACATAGAGGGCACAGGGTGAGCTGAATATGAAGTGAGAATACCTAAAAAATAAAATTTACTATTGGATGGAATATACTAGGAGTAAGAATGGGGGAGGTAGAATGTAGCAAATCATCTCACATACAAGAGGGAAGAAAGAGCTTCTACAATAGAAGGGAAAAGGGGGAGGTGAAAGGAAATATTTGAGCCTTACTCTCATGGGATTTGGCTTAAGGAGGGAATAACACACTCAATTATATTTTACCATGAAGGAAGGCAAGGGGGAAAGGGATAGGAGAAGGAAGATAATGGAAGGGAAGCAAATTGGGGAAAGGGATAATCAGAAGCAAACACTATTGTGGCAGGACAAGCCAAGTGAGAGAATGGAATAAATGAAGAATAGGACAGGACAAAGGGAAAAGTGGTTAGTCTTTTACAACATAAATATTATGGAAGTACTTTGCATTGTTGCATATGTATGACATATACTGTATTGCTTGTTTTCTCAATGACAGCGGGTGGGGAGAGAGAGAGAATAGGGAACTCAAAGCTTTAAGAAGGAATGTGAAAATTTGTTTTAGCATGCACCTGGAAATTAAGCTATACAGGTATAGGAGTATAGAAATCTATTTTTCCCTACAGGAAAATAGAGGAGAAGGGGGATGGAAGGAGGGTGGCTAATAGAAAGAAAGACAGACTAGAGGAAGGGGGGATGGGATGCATGCTGTTCTGGGGAGGGGGTTGGGGAGAGATGGGGAGAAAATTTTGAATTCAAATTCTTGTGGAAGTGAATGTTAAGAACTGAAAAATAAATAAATTATATATTAGAAGAAAAAAAAACATTCTAACTTAAAAAATGGCAGCCCAAGGTGGCACATATTGTAACATAACTAAGAATTTTGAATCAGCAAGATGGAAGAGAAAAGCTAGGAAGTTGCCTGACCTATCCCCAGCTTCTCTCAGAAACAACATTAAATCAAGCCTCTAAATAGATTTTGGAGTGAAAGAATCTACAAGAAGACAGAGTAAAACAATTTTCCACCCTAAGATAATTTAGAATGACTTTAGGAAAGGTCTGTCCCCCTCGAGTAAAAGGGGAGCACAGAGAAAACAGTGTCCATGCAAGCCAGCATGGACCTCTTAGCCATAGCACAGATCAGCAACTGATGCCCCTTGGTCTTGTCTCAGCTGTCCAGTGGCACAGCAGGTCAGCTGTTAGGTCTCCAGCTCCAACAAAGAAGACAAACTGCCAACCCTAGAATCCCCTGAAAAAAACAGGTGCAACTAAACCAGGCCATCGAGCACAGTGGGCAGGCCACTAGCCCTAAGACCCTGGCAAAGAAAGCCAGTGACTAGGCCCCTGACCCCCAGAACAAGAAGATTAGGACAGTGCCTATTGTGCCTAGGAGCAGCTGGCAACTTTAAAAGTCATAAAATAGGCAAAAAATAATAATAATAATAATAATAATAATAATAATAATAATAATAATAATAATAAAAAGCAGAAAAGAGCCCAGACCATAGAAAGCTACTGTGGTGATAGGAAAGACCAAAATATGAACTCAGAAGAGGACAACAATGTCAAAATGTCTACATGCAAAGCCTCAAAAGGGAAGATGAACTAGCCTCAAGCCTAAAAATCCTTCTTGGAAGAGTTCAAAAAGGATTTTTAAAATCAGAGAGGTAGAAAAAAATGGGGAAAAATATAAGAGGTATTCAAGAGAGAATCAACTCTCTTGCAAAAGGAAGGACAAAAAGTGATTGAAAGAAACAATTCCTTTAAAATATAATTGATCAAATTGTGGGGAGAGTGAGAATCCACCGAAGAAAGCAACTCCTCAGAAGTAGAATTGGTCAAATGGAAATGGAGGTACAAATGCTAACCGAAGAAAATAATTCCTTAAAAATTAAAATTGGGCAACTTGAAGCTAATGACGCTATAAGATATGAAGAATTAAACAATATCAAAGGAATGAAATAAAAGAAGAAAGTGTGAAATGCCTCATAGGAAAAGTAACTGACCTGGAAAATAGATCCAGGAGAGATAATTTAAGAATCATTGGACCACCTGAAAGCCATGATCAAAAAAATAGCCTAGACAGCATCTTTCAAGAAATTGTCAAGGAAAACTGCCCTTATATCTTAAAACAAGAGGGTAAAATAGTCAATGAAAGAATCTGTCTATCACCTCTAGGAAGAGATCCCAAAATAAAAACTCCAAGGAATATTATAGGAAAATTCCAGAATTATCAGGTCAAGAAGAAAAATAGTGCAAGGAGCCAGGGAGAAAAAAATCAGACATCAAGGGGCCACAGTTAGGATTACATAGGACTTAGCAGCTTCAACATTTAAAAGATCAAAAGGCTTGGAATATGATATGCCAGAACACAAAGAACTTGAATTACAACCAAGAATTGCCTACCCTGAAAAAATAAGCACAATCTTGCAGGCAAAAAGATGGACATTCTGCGAAATAGGGAACTTTCAAACTTTCCTAATAAAAAGACTAAACCTGAACAGAAAATTCAATTTTAAAATACAAACTCAAGAGAATCATAAAAAGGGATAAATAGAAAACAAAAACACATTACTTAATAAGATTAAACTATTTATATCCCTACATGGGAAGATGATACTTGTAACTCTTGAGAAATATATCTCTATTAATGCAGTTAGAAGGAGTATACATAGACAGAGGGTGTAGGCATGTGTTGACTTTGATGTGACATAAAAAAACTAAGATGTTAGAAAAAAGATTGTACTGGGAAAAGAGGAAAGGAAGAGGTAGAATAGCATAAATCACTTCATATGAAGAGATGCATATAATAGAGGGAAAGAAGTGAGGGGCTGAGCACTGTTTGAACCTTAATTTCACTGGATTTGGCTCAAAAAGGGAATAACATACACACTTAATTGGGTATAGAAATTTATCTTTTCTTATAGAGAAATAGGAGGAGAAAGGAGGAAAAAAAAGATGGTGGGCCTGATAGAAGGGAGAGTATACTGAGCAAGGTGGTAATCAGAGGCAAAACACTGCTGAGGAGGAGCAGGGCAAAGGGAAAGAGAAAAGAATAAAGAGAGAGGAAAATAGGATGGAGAGAGATAAACAGTAATCATAACTGTAAATGTAAATGAGAGGAACTCTCCCATAAAAAGGAAGCAGATGGTAGATTGGATTAAAAACTATAATCCTACAATATGTTTACAAGAAATACATTTGAAGCAAAGAAATAGCCGCAGAGTAAAGGTAAAAGGTTGGAACAGAGAATATTGTACTTCAGCTGATGTAAAAAAACAAAAAACAACAACAACAACAACAAAAGGTAGCAATCCTGGTCTCAGACAAAGCAAAAACAAAAAGTAGATCTAATTAAGACAGATAAGGAAGGAAACTAAATCTTGATAAAAGGTACCATAGACAATGAAGTAATATCAGTAGTAAATATATATGTACAAAGTGGTACAGCATCCAAATTCCTAGAGGAGAAGTTGTGAGTTACAGGAAGAAATAGACAACAGAACTATGCCAGTGGGAGATCTCAAACTCCCCCCTCAGGAACTAGACAAATCTAGTGAAAAAATAAGTTAAGGAGATGAATATAATTTTAGAAAAGTTAGTTATGCTTGATCTCTGGAGAAAATTGAATGGGGATAGAAAGGAATATATCTTTGCTTAGTGGCACATGGCACCTACACAAAAACTGACCAAGTAGTAGGCCATAAAGACCTCACAAACAAATGAAGAAAGTCAGGAATATTAAACGCATCATGACGTGATGAAAAAATATATGTAATAAAAGACCATGAAAAGATAGACTTCAAGATAGATAAATTAAAAATTAATTGAGGCAGAAGATTCTGGGAAGATGACAGAGTAGGTCAAAGAATTTCAAGCTTTCCAGATTTCTTTCACAAAAAGATAAAATAGCACCTCGGGGCAAATGGAGAACAGTAAAAATAAACACAAGTTAGCGACAATGAATAATTTAGAAGAATGGAAGAAAAATCCCACAACTGAGATTTGGCCCCTGTGAAGTATAAACATCTCCAGGCTAGTTCAACTGAAACAGCAAGCAGCAAGCCCTGGGGCTAGCTGGGTTGGGACATAGCCTCAGATCCAGTTACAAAAATTTTTACCTACAGATTGTGTGGGGAGTCAGGCATCTGAGCAGCAGAAGATTGAGGAAACCTCTGATTAATGAGGGACATTAAATGTGCTGCTGAGACACATCCCTGGGTGAGAAGGAACCAACACATGCCTGAAGTGTGCAGAAGCATTGGGGTTGGGACCCCTCTAGTTAGGGATACTTAACAGGAGGGCAGAGGTCTTAGTTTCACTTTGATGGCAGAGCTGAAGGAAGACCTGAGGTCAGAGGCACCGTCCCTATACCCCAGGACTAGAAATGATTGCAGGAAGTTAGTATACCTTTTTAAATGACCAAGCAAAGGAGAAAGATCCCAGTTATTATGGGAATAGAAATGATCGGGTTAGTCTTCAGAGGAGGACACTGAATAAAAAGAAAAAAGTCTACTGTCCCCAAAGAATAATGTCAAGTGGTCATCTGCCCAGAAAGAATTTATAGAAAAACTTTAAAAAGACAATAAAAAATCAAAGGAGAGGGACTGAAGAAAAAATTTTACAAATAAGAAAAATCCAAGAAAAATAAGATTGTGAAAAAACAATGAACCCACTGGAAAATGAAATCTAGAATCTTAAGAAAGAAAATGACTCCTTGAAAATTAGAACTGAGCAAGGGGAGACTAGGGAACTTATAAAAGGACAAGAAATAATAAACCAAACTATAAAGAATGAAAAAGTAGAAAAGAATGTGAAACATCTCATAAGAAAAGCAACTGATCTGGAGAACAGATCAAGAAGAGAAAACATAGCAATAATTGGACTACCTGAAAGCTAGTCAAATAAGGAATCTTGATACAACAACACAAGAAATAGTTAAAGAAGAATGTCCTGAAGTGTTAGAACAAGAGGGCAAAATAGGAAAAATACAGCAATTAACATGTGAAAGAGATCCTATGAGGAAAATCTACAGGACTATCAAAGCTAAATTCCAAAACCCCAGGCTCAAGGAGAAAATACTCAAGGAGAAACAAGAAAGAAAGAATTCAAATATGTTGGAGCCACAATTAGAATCCCACAAGAACTAACAATGACTACACTAAAAGACTACAGGTCTTGGAACGCTGTAAATCTAAGAGCAAAAGAACTGGGGCTGTGGCAGAAAAGGTCATACTCAGCAAAGTTAAGCAGAATTCCGAATTTTTTTTTTAAAAAAGACATTCAATGAATTGTCAGACTTTCAGAATTTTATTGCAAAAAGACTTGAACTTAATAGAAAATTTGACATACAAGACCAACGAGAAATATATGGTAACATCAAAGATTAATTGCAAGAGACTCAATAAGGACAGATTACTTACTTTTTATACATAAAAATGCAAACTGGATGTCTAAGATTGTAATTAGTCATTTGGTAGTTTGAAGGAAAGATTGGGTAGAACTGAGTATGATGTGATTCTAAAAAGTAATACCATCTAGGAAAAGGTAAAAAAAGTAAATATCTTAGACAAACGAGATGTAAGAGGAAGAACTGATACAGAAGAATTAGGGAAAGGAGGGCTGGTAGTTCTGGAATCCTACTCTTGTGGGAAAGAGTTAGAGAGGGAACAATACATATGTGTCTGCATGTGTGTGTGTTTGTGTGTGTATGTGTGAATGTGTGTGTGCATGTGTGTGTGATTTAGAAAGAAAGATGGAAAAGGAGATGGTTGGGGAAGAGACAATGAGGGAGGAATGTTTAGAGGGAGCCCTGTTCACACTGATCTGTGTTAAAGAGAAAACCATATCTATACTTAGAAGGAAATAAAAGTCTTCTAAATTTGTAAAGAAATAACTGGGTGAGAGAATAGGATGCAGGAACAGGTAGGTGTCTAGATTAATGGGAATGGGATAAAGAGGGAATAACATATATAAAAATATTCTAAATTCAGATACAAACAAGAGGGTAGGGAAAAGGAGAGAAGAGGATAAGGGAGGGATCTTTGGAGCTGGGGTTTGTTATGTAATAGGCAGCAAAGTAATGGGTCAAGTTGAGAAGTCAGGAAGGATAGGAAGTAAGAGAAAGACAAACATAAAGATCAGGGATAAAATTTATTAGGGAAAAAAGCAGGAGGTCATTATCTCAGACAAAGTTAAAGCTAAAATAGATTTAATCAAAAGACAAAAATAGGAATACTACATTATATGTCAGCCAAATTAATCGATATTATTTTAGACTATTTAAAATAACTAGACAGTATAAGCTTGGAATATGGCTGTGGTGTAAGAAATGATGAGCTGGCAGACTTAGAAAAATATGACTTATGAAGGAAGATGTCATGAACCTCAAAGAAACAGAGGAAAACAAGTATAGTATGGACTTACGTAGGTGTGTATGAATGTATATGTCTATATAGGAGTATGAGTATAGATATCTAAATATATGCATGTATGTACATATACATTTATATGCAAGTTTGTATATATAGGTCTATATATGTACATGTGTGTCTATATGTATTGTGTATATGAGATATATATACACACACACATAATGGAATAGTATTGTGCTATAAGAAATGCTGAACAGGCAGATTTCAGAAACCCCTGGAAAGACTTGCATGAACTGATACTGAATGAATTGGGCAGAACCAGGAGAATATTGTCTATAGGAACAGGAGCATGTGTGATCAGGTATGATAGACTTAGCTCTTCTCAGCAATATAATGTTCCAATACAATTCCAAAAGACTCATGCTAGAAAACACTATCTAAATCCAGACAAAGAACTATGGAATCTGAGTGCAGATTAAAGCATGTTATTTTTTCTTTTTTCTTTTTTCTCTCTCATGATTTTTCCCTTTTTTTCTGATTCTTTCACAACACGACTGATGTGGAAATATGTTTAACATGATTGTACATGTATAACCCATATCAGATTGCTTGTTGGCTTGGGAAGGGCAAGAGGAGAGGAAACAAATTTGGAATTCAAAATCTTGTTAAAATGAATTTGGAAATTATCTTTACATGTAATTGGAAAAAAGTTAAAATACTATTAAGTGAAAAAAAAAACAAAACAATGGCCTTTGTCAAAAAAAAAAAAGAATCTTTTCCAAGACACCTGGGTATGAGAATTCCATAGATGTAATAGGCCTGAGAAACCATCTGGTCCAGGCCCATCCTTTTATGTATTGGGAAAATGAATTCCAAAGAAGTTCAGTGACTTGCTAGTGTTCACATTGGTAGAGAGCATCAGAAATGGGACCTAAACCCAGTTCCCACGACTCCCAAGTCAATGTACTTTCCATTGCACAACTCCTTGCATTAGGTTTCTATTTTTTTTTCCTGAGTCCAGTGTGGTGAAACAGGCAAGCACCAACACCAGGACTCCCAAGTGCCTCAGTACAGGCAAGGGAATTAGTAGACACCAGCTTGGAAAATTACCAGATGCACCTGCATTTTCCAAGAGCTGAATTTCTCAGTGCTTCAGCACAACTTCAGGCCTCACAGCTCTAGGTTGGTAGACATTCTCCAGCATCCAAACATTTGAGTGGAAGGCCCAAGTGAGTAGGAGACAAATATTAGAGTGGAAGGCCTGGGGAAGCAGGTGTCCCTCAGGGGCCAGACTCTCCACTCCCACCCCCAGAGCTCCAGTGTTGCTGACTCCAGCTCAGCATCAGGGAAGATGTCAGACCCTTATAGCCTCCAGCTGTCAGCACCTAAGGCCCCAGCACACAAAACCAGTGTCCAGGTTCCAGGCTCCTAGCACAAGAAGCTTGGGTCAGGCCCCCCCACACACACACTCCAGGAGGAGAGCTCAACTCTAAAAGCCAGGAATTAGGCAAACACCATGAGCAAAAAGCAGAAATGGACAGTGACCACAAATTCTTATAATGGCAACAAGGAAGACCAGGGCACAAATTCAGAAGAGGAAAATATTGTCAATATACTCACATCTAAAACCTCAAAGGGGAATATGAACTGGCCTCAAGTCCAAAAAGCCTGCTTGGAAGAGTTCAAGAAGGATTTTAAAAGTCAAGTAAGAGAGGTAGAATAAGTGGTCAAAGGATATGAACAGTCAGTTTTCAGAGAAAGAAATCAAATCTATCTATAGTCATAAGAAAAAATGTTCTAAATCACTATTGATTAGAGAAATACAAATCAAAACAACTATGCAGTACCATATAACATCTATCAGATTGGCTAATATCACAAAACAGGAAAATGACAGATGTTGGAGAAGATGTGGGAAAATTAGAGCACTAATGCATTGTTGGTGGAATTGTGAACTGATCCAATCATTCTGGGGAGCAACTTGGAACTACACTCAAAGAGCTATAAAACAGCACACCCTTTGACCCAGCAATACAACTTTTAGGATTGTATCTCAAAGAGATCATAAAAATGGGAAAAGGATCCACATGTACAAAACCATTTATAGCAGGTCTTTTTCTGGTGGCAAAGAACTGGAAATTGAGGGGATGCTCATCATCTGAGGAATGGTTTGTGGTATATGAAAATAATGGAATATTATGGTGCTATAAGAAATGATGAGCAGCCAGACTTCAGAAAAACCTGAACTGATGCTGAGAGAAATGAGCAGAACCAGGAGAACACTGTACCCAGTAACAGCCACATTGCATAATGACTGACCATGATAGACTTAGCTCTTCTCAGCAATGCAAGGATCTAAGATAACTCCAGAAGAGTCACATTGGAAAATACTCTCCATATCCAGAGAAAGAACTTTGAAATCTGAATGCAGATGGAAGCATACTTCTTGCTCTCCTTTTCTTTTGTTGTTTTGTTTCATCTTTCTCATGGTTCCTCCCATAAGTTCTAATTCTTTTTTACATAATGACTAATGTGAAAATATGTTTAATGTGAAAGTATAAGCAGAGCTTATATCAGAGAGCATGCTGTCTTGGGGAGGGGGTAGGATAGGGTGGGAAGAAAATTCAAAACTCAAAAGCTTACGGAAGTGAATGTTGAAAACTAAAAATAAATAAACTACATATACTTTATTTTTATGCATAAAAATATAATATTATATTAAATAATGTAATATATAGAAATATAATATTTATATAAATATATAATATATATGAATGAAAGAAGACGTAAAAAGAACAAAAGTTTCCCAGCCAGCGTCTGTTAGAGAAAAGACTTGAACCTGGGTATTCTCAGCTACAAGGCAAACTCTATCCATATACGATGTTGTTGTTCAGTTACTTGAGTCATGTTCAACTCTGTGACACCGTTTAAGGTTTTCTTACAAAAGTACTGGAGTGGTTTGCCATTTCCTTCTCCAGCTCATTTTACAAGTGAGGAAACTGAGGGAAACAGTGACTTGCCCATGATCACATAACTACTCATTGTCTAAGGCTGGATTTGAACTCAGGTCTTGCTGAATTCAGGTCTGGTGCTTTATCCAATGTGCCACCGATACAGAAGTACATACGGAATATATAAACAAAAGATATACAAGGCAGTTTGGGGAAAGATACCAGTAGCCAATCAACTAATTAGTGATAAATGTTGTAAAAGGGCCTACTTTAAAATTCATTTCCTTTCCTTTTGATTTAAATAAATTTTAGATGAAAGTGAATCATCTTAAGATCTGTTTGCTCCTGATTCCTAGGTCTGTCCAATAATAGAATTAACTAATTTATCATATAACTACTGACAGTAAATCAATGGATTGAAAGGAAATCAAAGGGGGCCTATTCCAATGGGTACGTTTATCTCCAAATTTATCTCTGGAGATTTCCAAATCTGAAAAAAGAAAAATGCCATTGACTATTCATGAACAGGTCAGATAGATTAAGTCAGAGTTGGGCAACCTACAACCTTAAGGCTACATGTCCTTCTAAATCCTTAAGTGTGGCCTTTGGACAGAATCCAAATGTTACAGAACAAAAGTTAGGGATTTAGAAGCCTACATGTGGTCTTAAGGCCACAGGTTCCCCACCCCTGGATTAAGTTATGATTAAGTTATTTGCCCATAGATGGTAAGTGGCCAAACCGGGGATGAACCTAGGTCTTCTGATTCCCAGTCCCTTATTTCTTTCACGACATTTTTGTGGAAGATGATCTTAGATTTAGAGCTGTAAGAGACTTTAAAGTGATCCCACTCACACATTTTGCTGAAGATACAACTGAGTCCAGAGAGGGTAAGGTTACTCAGCTAGTAAGTGATAAAGCTAGAATTCAAACCTAGATTCTTTGACACCAAATCCAGGGTTTTTTCCAATGTGCCACCTTTGTTTCCCCTTTTATAAAGTACAGGCTTGTAAAGGATGACAGATAAGTTGAGCAGAGCATATAGTTAGAGGCCTTGACTGCTCTCCCTGGAGCACTGATACTTTAATGTTAATGCTTGGATAGTGTAAACAATACAGAGAAAAGGGAGTATGTTTTGATTCAAATAATACAAGACTGTTTGAAAAAGATTACCCTTATCAACACAGCTTTAGGAAGTAAAAACAGAGTCCAATGTGTAATGGAAAAATGCAGACTATAATCATGGTCCATCAAAGAAACTTTCCAAGGGATGTTAGTCTCATGTCAATAAGAACCATAAGTAGAAATGAACCACATTTGCTGTGACTTGTCAGGCAGTATATATGCACTCAAAGTGAAAGGAAAAACTTATAGCAATTATCCAAAGTATTCAGCCTTCCCGCTCCCTCAACCAGATAGATGGATAAACATATAGATAAATAGTTACAGAAAAGAACCACATTTATTGGAAATACTTAATAGATAATGAAGGGAAAAGCATTGGGTTTATTATCTGGACAGCTTCTATTTTCTCCATCAATTCAATTTGATTCAATAAACATTCACTACATATAAAACATTACATTAAGGACATAAAGACAAGAAGGAATTGTTTCAATTTTTCCCTTTATTTTGCATATGCAACGATAGCTTTTAATTTCATAGAGCAACAGCGGCATCAACCACAAAGATGTTGAATGGAAATTTCCATTACTGCTATTTTTATAGGAAGAATATTTTCTTGTTTGGATTCTGGGGATCGAGGACAGCAGAGTAGAATTGGCTTCCACCAACTAGCTAACAACTCAAACAGTGTATTGAAAGGAGCATACAGAAAGTTCAAATCATTTTTTTCTTCGAGCATTGGACATAATTAACAGCTTCTCTTTGACTAACTGTCCAAATCTCCATTGTCACTTTTTACATTCTCCTGCTATATAGCAAAGATGAGAAAAGGATGCCAGGGCTTCACCCTTTAGGACATTTGTTAATTTAGTGATTTGAAAGGTAAACTAATTGTTCAGCATATTAATGCAATACTCCATTTTCCCTCATCTTTCTTTTAGTATACTTTCATATATTAAAAAAAAAGATTATTTTTTTTCTTTTAAAGGTACAATTAATTCTCTAGTAATGATGCAGATAAAAATAAAATGGTAGAATGTCAAGAAAATGAAATGCTTCCTTCCAAAACAGAATTTCTTAACCTAAAGTCTATAGAGTTTAGTTTTAAAAATATTTTGATAACTGTATTTTACGTAATTGACTTCTTTAGTAATCCTACATATTTTATTTCTTTCATTAAAAAAATATTCTGAGATGAGGTCTGTCTATACATTTCACCAACCTGACACAGTAGTCCACGACATAGAAAAAGGTTAAGAGCCCATGTTCTAAAATTTAGGATCACTTATTTTCAGCATTGTAGAATAGCTGACTGGCATAGTGCATAAAGAGCTGAGCCAAAAATCTGGAAAACTCCTCTTTCTAAGTTCAAATCACACTTACTAGCTGTGTGACCTGGGCAAGTCACTTAACCTTGTTTGCCTCAGTTTCCTCATCTGTAAAATGAGTTGGAGGAGGAAATGGCAAACCACTCTACTATCTTTACCAAGAATATCCCAAACGTGTTCATAGAAAGTTGGACATGACTGAAGCAACAGAAACAACCAAATTTTCAGTATTGAAAGGGATCTCAGAAGTCATAGGATCATAGATTTATAGCTGGAGGAGCCTTAGAAGGAAATGAGACTTAAAGAAATCTAAACCCAGGTACAACAAATCCAGTGCTCTTTCCACTATGCCCCAATACCTCCAAGCATATCCAAGGAGGATTTCTCTCTACAACACCCGAGAAAACTCATTATTCAACTTGGTGAACATCCTGTAGACCAAGGGGACTCATCATTTACCTTATGCTTCAACATCCTCTGGGACCAGGGGACTTGTTACTTCTGGGGTAATCAATTTTACTTTTGGATAGATACTTTTAGATCACTGATAAGTTTTTCCTCATATGAAAATGAAATTGACTTTCTGTAACTTCAATCCATGGTTCTTCCTTTAACTTCAGGCAATGCATAAATCTAATCTCTATCCCCACCAACCCCTCTTCACATGTGATTAGATTTCTTTGTTTTCCCTTTTTTTCCACCAGAGGTTAGAACTGAACTCTAATCTTCCTGACTTCATCTCTTATACCACACTAGCTCTCAATCAGAGCTACAGTATCAGAGGAGGGAGGAGGAATTCAAAACAAAAAACCTGGATTTCGAATCTCGTTTTGGTTTCAAATTCTACTTCTATTACTACCAGTGTGATATTGGGAAAACCATTTAAGTACTTTGGATCTCCAGCTCTTCATCTATAAAATAAGGGAGTTGGACAAGATAAGCTCCAGCTTCATTTCCAGATCTAAATCTATGATCATAGCACCTAAAACATTTTTTAAAAATCTGAAAATAGGGACCATAGTCTGTTGTGTTAAGGAAGAGTGGAAAAAGAATAAGAAATGGTTAAAGACCTGGATTTGAAATTTCACCCTTTGTGTGACCTTGAGGAAATAATTTTACCTTATCTATAAAATGGGTAGATGACTTTCAAGGTCCTTTTGAACTCTAAAATCCTATGATCTTTTTTCTTCTCTGGGTTAAATATTCTCAATTCCTTCAATTTATGTTCCTGTCACAGTTTCATGGTCCCTGATCACCACTCCTATTCTGGATGTGATCTTGTTTTGTCAACATCCTTCCTAAATTGTGGCACCATGAATTGAACTCAGTGTTCCCAACATACCCTAATCAAGGAAGAGAAAACCTAGTCATCAATATTGGGCCATAATGAAATCCTTTAGAAAGGTTTTACATAGAAGAATTGCAATCCTACTTCTTAAAGATAGAATGATTCACCATTTCTCTATGTGTTCTTTACTTATTGTATAAAATTATTCTGAATGAGATTCTAGGGAAGGGTCGGGGGAAAAAAGAATGAAGAGAAAGGCTGGTAGGTATGTCATATGGGAGACAATATTTAAAAAGAAAAAACTCTATAAACATAGCTTTAAAAAATAAATAAATGAGAGCCTTCCCCATATTCCACATTCTCAAAAAGCCACCATTCCATTTTCTAACGTTCTACTTTACCTTCCAATTGCCTGTTCTCAGTGAGCTTGGAATCAGCATCAGGTTCATAATACTTCAGTTCAATTGTGACAAAGGCTAGAAATGCAGGCTCATGTTTATCAGTCTCCATCAGGCTTAAATGGTTTATCAATTTACACACAGTAAAATACCTCTCCAGGTAACAAATGGATTTCTGAAACATGCAGAATTAAGAATTCCCCGTAAACCTTTGTATGTATCCACATGACAAACCTGACTTGTGGTTTCTTGTATATTTCCCGTCTACTTTCTTATTAATGAGTTTTACCAAGAGTTAATTTGTCTTCCTTTACCATAGTTCTAAACTAGTGACTCATTTTGGCATGGGAGCCAACCCTGGTTTCTTGAAGGCCCAGGTAACCTAGTGGATGCTCTGTCAGGTCCAGCCAGGCTGGACAGTATGATGCCTAACATGGTTTTTTTTAAAGAATCATAAATCCATGATTTTTACAATCAGGATCAATGGAATTAGGGTTGATAGCCATTTAAATGAAATCATGGTTTCTTAAGATAGTCAATAAATTGAAAAATTATCCACCATCACAAAATTATCCAATCAATTTGCAAGTATTATTAAATTTCTACATATATCAGGCATTATTCTAGGTACCAGAAAGAAAAAGACAAAACGGAAATAGTTCCTGTCCTCAAGGAACTTGCATTTTATTGTGGAGGGGGAAGCAATATTTATCATTTTATATAAATACACACATATACACCCATATATACACATATGTTCATGATGCATACATATATGTACATACATTGCATACATACACGTGTACATATATGAATACACATATATGTACACATATATACTCATATACATATATATGTATACATTAAATAAATGAAAGCTATTTTGGGGGGGGAAGAAATACTATCATCTACAAGGATGAAAATAGAGTTCATTTAGAAAGAGATGCTCAAGCTGACTTTTGAAGTAAATGAGTTCTAAGAGGTAAAGGTAAAATGTTCCAGGCATGGAGACAGAACAAAGGTGTGGAAATAGGAGACGGCTTGTGTCTGGTATGAGGAACTGCAAGATTATATCAGTTTGGCTGGATTGTAGGAGGCAGGAGGAGTATAGTACATAATAAAGGAGGAAAGGGAGCTTGGAGACCAGATGCAAAGAACTTTAGATGCCAAACAGAAGAGTTTTTATTTGACCCTAGAGGTAATAGGGAGTCACTGGAGTTTATAGAGCTAAGGAGTGACATGGTTGGAACATCATTTTGGTAGCTGTGTAGAAGATAGATGAGAAGGGAGAAACACATCAGGGAGGCTCTATAGGCTATATTGCAACTAGTCCTAACAAAGCATGATGACAGACTGAAGAAAGCAAACCAGTATTAAACTGTATGAAAGATCTTGTGCTAGGTATTGGGAGGAAAATAAAATAGAAATTCTGGCCCCAGAGCCAGGAGAAACTTCTAGTCTTACCAGGGAGGTAGGATATGTACTTCCCTTCTCCCGCGCTATTCTCCTTGGCCCCAACACAGAATTTATTAAAATGCCAAATGAGTGGTAGAGAAAATAAATCTTTCAACACCCTGAAGCGAAGTAATTTGGGCCTCCCTCAGTGTAACCTAAATGTAACCCATTAACCAAGGTCTGTACCAAGATATTTAGATAATCATGGCACTGGAAAGGCAGGACACACACACACACACACACACACACACACACACACACACACACACACACACACACACACACACACACACACACACACACACACACACACACACACACACACACACACACACACACACACACACACACACACACACACACACACACACACACACACACACACACACACACACACACACACACACACACACACACACACACACACCTGTGTTAACCAAGCAGTAAATGAAGCAGCAGGAGTCTAAGGAAAGAATTTTGGGATGAGTTGTCTGTCACACAGACTCAAGAGATAATTATACAGTCCTCTGCACTGCTATGACTGCAAAGGAGCAGATATCCAAGTAGAGGTTTTCAGACCTTAAGAAATATTTCAAGATCTGGCCTTAGCAAATAAATCTCTGAAGCAAAAATTCTTTATAGGAACATCTGTAGAGGAATGAAAAAAGGGAGAATATAAGGGACATTGGAGTTTAATTCTGAGGGGTCTCTAAATAACAAAAAATTAATGGCTCAGACCCACACACACCAGAGCTCATCTGTTCATTTCTTGGGAACATCTGAATTTGGAGCCACTAGGTGACACAGTGGATAGAGTGCTGAGCCTTCAATCAGGAAGACTCATTTTTCTGAGTTTAAATCTGGTCTCAGACCTTGATTAGCTCTGTGTGACCCTGGGCAAGTCACTTAACCCTGTTTGCCTCAGTTTCCTCATCTGCAAAATGAACTGGAGAAGAAAATGGCAAACTACTCCAATATCTTTGCCAAGAAAATCCCAATGGGATGATGAAGAGTTGCACATGACTGAAAAATGAACAACAATAACCACAACAAATTTGACTCAAGTCTCTCTAAGAACCTTGCTACTTCTCCCATCAGTAAAGATAACAAGACCATGTAGCAAAGACCAATTTTATTTCAAGAAAAGGCACTAGCATACCATTCTTCTGTTGCGGTCCCTTTTCCACAAGATTCAGACAAATATATCGTTAAAGCGATCCCTCAGAAAGTGTCAAACAAACAAAGCAAATTCTTACCATCATTCTAGAATTTTTGAACAAAAAAGAAAAAGAAATGACTTAGGACTGGGATTTTCCAGGTATTCTACCATTCAAGCAGCTATCACCAAACGCTAGAATGTTTTTTGCCACAATATTCTTGTCCATTCCAGTGGACCTTTACAATAGGATAATCAACTGAAATATGATTGCAATCTCTTTTGATGTCTGAGCATACATTTCCTTTTTCTCCCCCAACCTCATCTTCTCTTATGTTGTCCTACCTCCATGCCTCTTTGCTACTGAAAAGTATCAAAACGAAAGCTATTTCATGGAAGTTGCCCTCATTTTCTGTAATCTTTGGAGAATTAATGTAGAAAATGAGTATGCTATCTTAATTTTGAGCTATATTATTTCTGACAGTGTTTTAAAACTATATTAAACTCCCAGTCATTTACAAAGATGAAAGCCTTTTTGTCTGTGGCCTGGTATTAACTACAACTCTCGACTACCTGGAAAAATAGAGGTCAATTTTTTCATCAGATTGATATACTTCTCATCTGAAGCCATAAATATTAATTTGAAAATTCATACATGTAGCCTTAGTTTTCTGAAATGACATATATTCTTTTCATTACCAAACTACATCAGTTTCCAAAAGGAAAGAAAACAGAGATTTTTTTTAAAAGGCATGAAAGGGAAGCTTCGAGATATCAGACTGTGTTTATAATACTATGATAAAAGAGCAAGTCCAAGTAGCCAAATTCACTCTTGCCATTTTTAACACAGAATGAAGTGGAAAATCTGCACTACTTAATTTCTTTAAACAATCAATGCCATCCTGCCAAGAAACTGAGAAATAGATTCAAAACCTGTCTTCAGATAGTTAATTGGGTGATGTTAATCAACTCATTTAACTTCTCCTATGCTACATATGTCCATGGAAAGCTTTGCTGTATAATGTGCACCATCCTAGCCAAACTCCAGTCTACAGAATGGATTTAGGATCATTACGGCTTTATGCTTAAGGCAAACTAGATACAAGGGAAAAAAATGCAATTTGCCATCATTTTTCTGCATAAATGAATTCTTTAAGGATAAAGACTGAAAAGGTAGCATCTTAAACAGTGGAACTGATTGCCAGGAATTTGACTTCTTTGAATTATTTGGAATGGTACAGGAGAAAGAGTGATGAACTTGGAACAGAGATATAAAGAGAAATTCAGGTGCCAGGGGCAAGCAGCACTATATGTGACCCCAAATTAATCATGGGAATGAGGGGGAAATCTGACATTGGCCTTACAGCAATAATCTGAGACACCACTCAATTGAAAGGACAAAGAGTATCTGGGACATTGGCCCCCGTGGATTGAGGGAGGGTGTTATATCAGGTTGTTGTTGCCAAAAGTGGAGGAAAATGTTATTCAATAGCTTCCTGGGCTACTTAATTATTCCTGCTAACTATATTGCTGAGTGAAAATATGGCAAAAATCATAAATTTATTCTAAAATGACAATTTAAAATAATAGTTATTATTTTAAACTTTTTATATCTTTCCATTTCCATTGTTGTGAGGTAAAGCTCTAGTCACCTTATCCTAGTTGCAGCTATGACTTAGTCGGGATACTTGTCTTCAAATCCCAATGGTGGCACGTACTGACTTCCTGACCACAGACAAGTCACTTAACCTCTTTGGAATTCAATTTCTTTATATGCAAATTGAGTATACAATCATATTTGTGTCATTGACTTCAGTGGTTTGCTGCAAACCACTCTGTGATAAGAAGGGTAAGCTGTTCTTATTACTCTGACTTGTTTTTCCTGTTGCTGACAGAGATCACTTGGAAATGATTTCCCCAAATCTCCATGTGACTATTAAGGAGGCACCAATTCATCAGTGTTTCTATAAGTTCCTTGCCTGTCTGTGCTTGCGCAGAGACAGTCCTAATGCTACAACTTTTAATAGGATACTGTGAAATATGGATTGAGCTGACTTTCAGATCTTCAGATGAAAGGCACTCCTGTAAGTGCAGAAGATTAGTATGAGGGAATTATTATTTATCTGCCAAACAATGATACCTTGAATTAATTTTAACACCTGTTCCCCGTGGGTTTCCTAATGCATTTGCCATAATATCATCTCATTAATCTTCATAACATCTTTATGAAAGGGATAAGGAACACGGGGTGATTATCCCCATTTTACATGCGGAAAAACTGATTCTAAGACAAGATAAGTCTCTTATCCAAGGTTCACAAAACAACTTACTTATGGAGCTTTATTTTCTCTAGCACTTAAGTCACTCCCTGGCAGTAATTAAGGAACTGGAGTGGCTTTCAGGTAGTAATTAAGGCCTTTCTGAGGTTCTACATCCCTAAAAACCTAACTTAACAGCAGGAAGTAACTGAGGCCTTGAGAGATTTGGAATCACTGAGCATAACACAGGTGTCCCTGAATTTCAGGGCAGCCTATTTCCACTGAGTCACATGGTCTCCGACAACCCAACCCCTAGATTGTTAAACACATCAATTCAGAGAGATATTCTAACAGACACATTAATTCACATGACAATCACATTTTCTATATAAAATTGAAAGGGGATAGGGAGAAGAGAGTGAATAATTTGTATCTTTATCTGATTGACCATTCTTGGTCCTGCCCAGATGACTCTGTCTATGCCTAGAATCATGCCCAGGGCAGTATCATCAGCTAGATGGATCCAGACAAGATCATACGACTTCAAATAGTAAAATCCATGAAATAATAATTAGCTACAAGGAGACCATGGAGTGCTAGAAATGCCTTCAAAGGCCAAATTCCACAAAGCCTGGTGTGTGTGACTGCTTTCCTTTACAGGATAAAGTGTGTGCTGCCCACACTAAGCTCAAAGGATTGCAATGTGAATATGTTTTGGTCCAGCTTACAGTGCTTTTGCTGGGGGTGGGGAGCGGCTGTCACTGGGGGAATGTGACTAAATCCTTGACCTCTTAGAAGGATATAGAGAACTAAGGGTGAGCATCTTTCTTTAAATCAGAATTTATATTCAGTAAGGGTGGCAGGGAGGTGAACTCTGATGGAGTGGGAATGGGGAGTGCTGGAAGAAATCTGGAAAGCACCCCCTCTCACCCCGCCATGTTTAAGATTGCGAATACCACCTAAGAAGAACAGGGCTGGATAGACTTTATTCACTTAATAGACTTTAAGTGCCTGAGGACACAGTACAAACTTGTATCACATTATCAGACAGGCCCCCTCATGGCATCCGTGTCTGCAGTGGCTCATGAATATGTAAATACTATATGTATCTTGGAAACATGCTTGACAAGAGAATAGCTAAAATGAACTGATTCTAGTTATAAGCCCATCAGCACGCCATTCTTTATGTTTGAACAGGCAGCCTATTGCTAGGTGACAGATCATTAAGGCTATCTACTCAGTCAGCGGAAATGAAGAAATAATTTGTTCGTAATAACCTTCAGATGACCTCCCAGCAAAAGGGAGTCTTTAAAGTGCTATCTCTACCAATACATGTCATGCGAGCATGTGGGGTTCTTCTGGCCCTGCAGTAATAGCGGGGCTGCTGGTGAAACAGCAATAAACACCTACTGACAGGGACATATCGTGAAAAGATCTCATCACCTGAAATTATCAGGCTGATGAATAATTCAGAGCTCTCCATCAGAGCTCAGAATTTCAGACTGTGCAGTGCTATACATGCAGAGGTAGGAAGAAAGCACGAGGTAGCTGATTGCTAGGATTAAACTGAGGGTTAGGACACATGCTTCTACCTCGGACTCCACAGATGGCAATAGACTAGCTTACAAGGCTGGTGGGGGTGTGTTCATTGGCCTACACAGGGCAGATTTCTGGGGACAGGACTATCACAGCCCCTCTGAGGAGCCCACTGGGTGATCCGATGAGACATCTCATACACTAGCACGCCCTTGCTGGGCATTCGGCAAATATTTGTAGGCAACAACAGCAAGAGAATATATGGTCCCTTGCTTCTTTGCCTTACATGCTGTTTATAACAGCAGTTGGGTATACTCTTTCAGATATGTTCATCATTCCTTAGATTAAGATTTTGTAGCTATTTCTGTCTCCCACAGACACACACACACACACACACACAATACATATCATGAAGATATGGCCTTGGAGTCAGAATGACCTGGGTTGAAGACTTACCTCTGATACATAGTAGGGATATGAAGCATGGGCAAATCATTGCTCCTACCCTAGATACTTTCTAACACTATAACTTCCTTGGTAGAAGGAGTTTCCATACAAGAAGCTCCCTAAACTGGTGAAACCCAAAATCTACATATAAGTAGTCATCAAGATGAATTCCCATTCTTACATGACTGCTCCATTGTAACACTTTCTTCATCTGACGTCTATTATTTGGCCAAGTGATACAATTAATGACAGGTTGACCATGAGTATGACCAAGCCAAAGAATTCATGAGAGCTCCAATTCCTATGAAGTATAAAAGGAAACAAAAGAAGCTTTATCTCATTTTCTCCTTCTAGTCACATGCACCAGATGATGAACACATGAATTCAAAAATTCCAATCCCTCTGGAATTAAGAAACGTACACTATGTTCTTGGAAACTTACATCAATAGGGAGCAGAGAATGACAGTACATTTGATGAGATTGATAAGCCATTCCAATCTTAGCAGTTAAAATTTTCAATCAAACCTGAACTTACTCAGGCTGAAGCCTGTTTACCTTTGGCAAGTAAAGGTATGGGTTGGAGAAAGGGGGATGGGGGTAGAAAAGGAGACAGATTGCTTCCTGTTTCCTAGGAACTAAGCTTAAAAAGGCTTCTGGCCAAAAAAATTAGGCAGAAAGCCTTGTTGGAAATCAAGCAGCAGTTTCAGTACAAGACTCCAAAGAATTTTAAGTAGTTTATAGATGTATTGCCTTTGAAATGCATTTGATTTAGGTTGTTGGGGGATTTTTGGAAGGGATTGATCATTGATCCAATTCACTTGGTAAATGAGGGTGAGAAGGAGGTAGAGAACAGGACAAGAATGAAGGTAGAGAGCAAAGCAACATTTATTAAATAGGCCAGAATTCTTTGGCTAAAAGTCATGGGGAGAAGAGTGGATGAAATGTGACTCAGTCAAACCCCTGTATTACTGTGATCACCCCAGAGAAGCAGTATAACATGGCTGATATGAAATTTGACTTGGAATTACAAGTCTGGTTCAAAGCCTACCTCAGAATTTAACTAGTTACATAGTCCTGGGCAAATCATTCACTTTCTGAGCCTTAGGTTCCTCTTCTCTAAAATGGGGATTTCCATAGTCTCAATTTCACATGGTTGGCATGAGGGTACCATCAAATAATGTATATAAAATACTTTGCAAATTTTAAAATATAATTAAATATAATCTAAATATCCATAGTTCAATAGCAGTTAGGTAGAAAAGTTGATAGAGTGCTGGACCTGAAATCAGAAAGACTGGGTTCAGATCTAAACTCATATACTTCCTGGCCTTACAACCCTTGGCAAGTCACTTATCTCCCCCAGTTCCCTCAAGTGTAAATAGCACCCACTTCCCAGTGTTGAGTAAGAGAGATAATATTTGGAAATTGCTTAGCACAGTGCCTAGCAAACAGTAAATGCTTGTAAATACTTGTTTCCTGTTTATTTTACATATAATCCATAAGACCAACTCACATAAGCCCTCCCCTTGTTACCTATACTCCTTTGTCCAGTGGAATTATGACCAGAGTAGGTTAAATTCAACGTCTAAAAGTATCTTAGTCTCCTACTTCCTCTCTACTTTGGATGCATTTTCAGATCTCAAAGTGTAGGAAATGCTAATGGATTCAGATGTTTTTCCTTCATGTCCCCCTTTACACTGGTATCATAGGAAAGAAACAGATTTGGGGAGAGATATCACCAACAGATAAAAGTATTTAAGGCTTCTAAGAACTCATGCTAGAATCAAGTCCTCATGAATGAATTCTCATATGTAGAGCTTTTAAATAAATTCCATCTTATTGTTAACCAATGTTTCTACTTCTTTTTCTTTTTTTAAAGGGAAGAAAAAAGGTTAAAAAAAGATGCTCAGGAATTTTGTCTCTCCTCAGGCTCCATATCTGTTCTCATAGAAAAGTCCTGATAAAATGTCAAAAATGCAGCAATTCAGCTGGTGTAAAAAGGTAAACTGCTCTCTAAACTACAACTGTCTAAAATCATTTTCTCATTCAATGAGGGAGAAAGAAGGAAAGGGCTAGAACGTGTTATGTTCTTAGGGTATCTCTCTAGTCCTTGGCCCATCTTTGTCCTCAGACAAAAATCTGAGAGAATATCAGGGCTTATTTAGTGGGATTCTCAGCTATTCTTGCTGGGTCTTTTGTTGTTGCTTAGAATCAACATGTTGTATCAACTCAGAAACTGCAGTTCTTCTGGAAACAAAAAAAATGAAGATGAAGGAATAACACACTTTTAGTCAAGAAGACTTCCTTTGGGAACAAGGGGAGAGAGAGAGAGAAGGAGAAAGAGGGAAAAAGAGGGAGAGAGAGGGAGAGAGAGGGAGGGAGGGAGAGGGAGGGGGGGAGAGAGAGAGAGAGAGAGAGAGAGAGAGAGAGAGAGAGAGAGAGAGAGAGAGAGAGAGAGAGAGAGAGAGAAAGGTAGAAAGAGAGGGGGAGAGAGAGGGAGAGAGAGAGAGAGAAGGAGAAAGAGGGAAAAAGAGGGAGAGAGAGAGAGAAGGAGAAAGAAGGAAAAAGAGAGGGAGAGGGAGAGGGAGGTATAAAGAGAGGGGGAGAGAGAGACAGACGGAGAGGGAGAGGGAGAGAGACAGAGACAGAGAGACAGAGAGAGAGAGAAGGAGAAAGAGGGAAAAAGAGGGAGAGAGAGGGAGAGGGAGAGAGAGAGGGGGAGGGAGGGAGGGAGGGGGAGGGAGAGAGGGAGAGAGGGAGAGAGAGAGAGAGGAAGAGAGAGAGAGAATGCAATTCCTGGTTCATTCCTGAGGAAATAAAAATTGTCGCTAATGATTTTTGTTTCTATCTGGGATGCCTAGCTGTTTCAATGCTGTCATATTGCTTGGATATACCTGTTTGCCACTTAATCTTGCCTGTAGGCTATAGTGCAAAACAGTGTAACTTAATTTCCTATGGAGGATTAATCTGAAGCCTTTGCTGGTTTAAAGAGTATAGCTATTTAGGCAAATAGGAATTTACAAGTGAGAAGCATACAGGTTAAACCCAGATTAGCAGGAAGGAGAGGGGAAAGAAAAGATCAGAAGCTGGATGAATCTGGAGATGTGATTTTTTTTAAAAGTATATCTGAAGGAAAAAATTGGAGGGTGAGAAAGTGTTTTCCCAAACCTAGTAATGATTAAATCTATCACATTCTATAGAAGCTTCTTCTGTGAAAAGCAATGAGGCTCTTCTTCAAAAGAACTTTCAAAAGAGAGGAACTGGAAATTATAAGAACTGGACTTGAGTTTTGAATCATCATGAACCAGTTGTGTGATCCTGGATAAGTCATTTCCCTTCTCTGAAAACCAGTTCCCTCATCTGTAGAATGAAAAGTGTTGGCCTACATCTCTAAGGTCCCTGCCAGTTCTACCCCTTGGAGAAGGAAAAGAGAGGAGGAAAAAAAATATGGAAAGTAAGCCAAAATGGCACTCCTAATTCTTGATAGAAAATATGCACCTTTATTTTTAGAATAGTCATCTTGCACTGTCTTACCCGTAACAGCTTAAGCAGCAGCAGAAGTAGCAACAGCAGAGAGGGTATCAAGGCTCTCCAGGAAACATCTCTCCAAGGGCCCTCCAAGCTCAAGCATTCTATGAGCTCTATAATGCCTAAGAGGGAGCTCCAAAAGCCAGATGCTAATGAATTTGAACCCCCACCCCAAGCTGTATTTAACCCTTTCTTAACTCCAAACACATAAATTCCACTTGTGCACATTTTTGTGCGTTTCTTATCCAAATAAATGAGTGGAAAGGATGTGAGCTGCTCTTATTCCAGATATGCTTATAATAGCACTAAGAAGATTTTACTCTGTACCCACTGTACAACCCAGAGATGACAGTTCAGTGAAGGAAAAGGTATGTTTACCTCGGGAAAGAGTGTCTTTATGACACCGATCTGCTCTGATGAATCCACTAATGTGAAATTTCTGACCCAATAGGCAGTGATTGCACAGCTCTGAGACTCCTCTCATTATTCATGAATTATGTGCTGTACAGTGTCAGCTTTCTCCCTGCAGACTTGCTGCCAAGCAATTACTCATTTCCATCACTTAGTGCTTTTTTATTATTATTATTTTTCAGTGAGTATCTATATATTCAGCACCCTTCAAGAAGCAAAGCATAGTGCTGGAATGAAAATGATGCTTGTCTTGTTTGATTTTAAATAGAAAAGCACTTTCAAGTTCTTAAAAATTGATGTTGTTTTAAACTTTACAACAAGCCAGAGGGGAAATTGGTAGCTAGAGAAATAGAGAAGTACTGAGCATATACTAGAAAGAGGTCAATGGAAGAAAGAAGGGTCCCATACTTGCAAAAAATATGCATAGCTGTACTCTTTGTGGTATCAAGAAACTGGAAACATAATGGATGCCATCCATTGGGGGAATGGGTAAACAAATTGTGGTATATGAATTCTAATGGGATAGTATTACACAGGAAGAAAAACCTACTATAAGGAATTCAGAGAAGCATGGAAAGACCTTTATGAAGTGACACAGGGCAAAGAAAATGAAATGAAGAAAATGTTATATAAGTACAGTACTGTGGGAGGGTGGGGATTCTCATCTGTACCTCAGTGAATATAATTACAGAAGACTTTTGTACTTCTACTGAATCAATCACTCAAAATTATAAACTAAGTATGAATAAATCCTTAATCACTGTGGAAGGGTTAAGATGTTCTAATAATTGGATGAAGACAGATGACACCCACATAGGAGATATTTTGAGACTAGCTAAAAATAACTAGTCATAATTCTGTGTTGTTCTTGTTCAGTCATTTCAGTTGTAACTGACTCTTAGTGACCCCATTTTGAGGTTTCCTTGGCAAAGATACTGGAGTGGTTTGCCATTTCCTTCTCCAGCTCATTTTTACAGATGAGGAAACTGAAGCAAACATTATTCAGACTTGCACAGGGTCACACAACTAGTAAATGTCTGAAACCAGATCTGAACTTTGATCTTCCTGACTCCAGGCTCAGGGCCCTATTCACTGTGCCACCTAGCCGCCCCATACCTCTTGGGCTACAATATAAAAACAGCAAATAATTCAGAATCAATTATTCTAATAGTGAAGTCAAGCTTCTAGAGGTTCTAAAATCTTGAGGAGGCAGACCCATGTTTTTTGTACTAGGGTGTTACAAAGTGGGTAGAGAGAAAGCCCAGAGGAAATGTCTTATTCCCCTCCATCTGCCCCATTGATCATGCTGTCAGAGACTGGATCAATAACAAATGATACAAACATGCAGAAATGAGAAAGGCACACTGAGGACAAAGACAGAAGGAAAAAGAAAGTCAACAAAGGGGAAAATATTTGAAAGACATGATACCCTTATACCAGAAAAAATATTTATTGGCTATGAACTCAGGACATAATTTCTAATAACCAGGAGCTCTAAGCTTATTCTTTGGCCCCATGAAGTCCCTACATGTGTTCCTCATAATTAGTGTACTTTTAAGTATGTACCCATGTCCCCAGAAAATCTATAGGTATTTGTGGGAGAATATGCCACCAACTTGGGAGAGAGGTAGCTAGTATTTTTGTACCAACTGTCCGTACTAGACTTGCTTAGCAAATACTCTTTTGAAAGGCTAATTAGATCTAGATGAAAATCAGCAGAGACTATGGGGATGAGGGCCCATGGGCAACAATACTCAAAGGTTCAACCCCTCAGGGTTACCACTAGAACTATGAGGAGAGGATTAGCTATTGCTCTCTGGGGAACCTAACCTTCTAGTACAGTATAAACCAGAAGAATGAGCTCATAGAGGGTGCTAAAATATAAATGGTAAGACCAATAAGTAATAGTCCTCAAATGAATCATAGTAAGCAACTCTGTTCTTAAGAGAATTGAAGAAGAAACTATCTTTCCTTCTTCAGTAGATGAGGAGGAGAAAGTCTATAGGTGTGGAATGTATTCCAAGACAAGATCCCTTGTATTGGTTGGATTTTCATCATTTTTTGTTATAAGTTCAAAGTTGAGTTAAAGAAAAATTAATTTAGTGTTAAAAACAAATGGCAGGGGGCGGAGCCAAGATGGCGGAGTGAAAGCAATGACTCACCTAAGCTCCTGGACAAACTCCTCTGGATATCTCTGAAAGGAGAATCTGACCAGACTTTGGAGGTGTAGAATCCAGTGGGTAACAGACTTTGACAGATTCGGAGCCCAGGTTGGACTGGAAGGTCCACGGGAAGGATCTGTTCCACGGGGGTAAGCCCCCAGCGCACAGCGCAGCGCTGTCAGCGCAGCAGGGCGGAAGGGACCTGAGAAGCCCAAGAGTGGCGGGCAAAACCAGCGGAGCAGGAGACAAGCCAAACCGAGCCGGTGAGAGCCGCTGAGCGCCAGGTATCAGCGCAGCAGCCCTTGAAACCTTCAGCCTGAAGACTAAACTTCGGTAAGTCACCTACTTGAACTCCCAGGAGACAGGATGGCGGAGTGATCAGTAAATTCTCTCTACTCCCCCCTGATGACCATGAAGAACCATAAAATACTGCCCCAGATAAATCCTGGATCAGCGAGAACAGCAGAAGGGGGCAAATAGTCTCATAACACCAGAGGCTAGAAAAATAGCAACGGGGGATTCTTCCTACTGTGGCGGAGGCGATCTGGAAGGACAGACGACCCAGAGCAGAGAAAATTTGCACTGAGACCCAGGCAAGCCTCAGCGCCGGGAGACGAGCCCCAGGAGGGGCGGGAACACGCATTAGCTTCTAGGTGTGCCCCAGCCCTCCAGGGGAAAAGGGAAGACAATAGGGAAGCTGGGATCACCATCCCCTGACCTTGCCTTTGCCTCAGGTCAGCTGAGGAGATCTCCTGAGACCAGACCACCCCTTCCACACACCTAACAAGCTAACCCCAGGGTTGATCTGGGAAACAAAAAACAAAAGCCTGCTTTTAGCCTAGACACACATCAGCTCAACTTAAAGATCTGTACCTTCTGACTGAAAGAACCAGAAGCTACAACACTCAGCCAACATCATGAATTGGAAAAAGCAGCTGAAAAGTGAAAAAACCATAGAATCTTTCTATGGGGATAAGGACCAAAACACAAACACCAAAGAGGTCAGATCTGAGACTGTACTTCCATGTGAAACCTCAGAAGGGACTATGAATTTCTCGCAAGCACAACTAGATTACCTGGAACATCTGAAGAAGGAAATAAAAGAAAAACTGGCCAATGATTTTAAAATTATAAAAAAAGAATTCACTGATGAGAACATCACTCTGAAAAGGAAAATTGAACAAATGGAAAAGGAAGTTCAAAAATTAACTGGAGAGAATAATTCCCTAAAAGGAAGAGTTAATCAAATGGAAAAGGAAACCCAAAACCTAATTGGGAAAATTGGTCGAATGGAAAAAGAAGTACAAAAATTAAATGGAGAAAATAGCTCCTTAAAGGGAAAAATTGGTCAGATGGAAAAGGAGATGCGAAAGCTAACTGAAGAAAACAATACGATGAAGATTAGAATTGGGCAAGTAGAAACTAATGACTCAATGAGGCAACAAGAATCAGTCAAACAAAATCTAAAGAATGAAAAGATAGAAGAAAATGTAAAATATTTAAATGGAAAAACAACTGACCTGGAAAATAGATCCAGGAGAGAAAATTTAAGAATTATTGGCCTGCCAGAAACCCATGATGAAGAAAAGAGTCTGGACAATATCTTCCAGGAAATCATCAAGGAAAACTGCCCAGAAGTACTAGACTCAGAGGGCAAAATAGTCATCGAAAGAATCCACCGTTCCCCTCCCAAAAGGGATCCCAAACTCAAAACCCCAAGAAATATAGTTGCCAAATTCCAGAGCTATCAAGTGAAGGAGAAAATACTACAAGCAGCCAGAAAGAAACAATTCAAATATCAAGGAGACACAGTCAGGATCACACAGGACCTTGCAGCTTGTACATTAAAAGATCGAAAGAATTGGAACCCAATATTCCGTGAGGCAAAGGAGTTGGGACTTCAACCGAGGATCAACTACCCAGCAAAGTTCAACATAACATTTCAGGCAAGGAGAAAGTCATTCAATGAAATAAGGGATTTCCAGAGCTTCCTGACCAAAACACCAGAACTCAATAGACAATTTGATCTTCAAATGCAGGTCTCCAGAGAATCATAAAAAGGTAAACAGAGGGGAAAAAACAAAAATAAAAACTTGCTACTCAATTAGGGCAAACTGTTTACCTCCCTATAAGGGAAGATGATATCTGTTAATCTTGAGAACTGTGCAGCTATTATGATAAAAGGGATATATGTAGAGGGAACGGGCATAAAGTAAATGATGTCATGTCAAAAATATGATTTAAGTATGAGAAGGGATTGTAATAGGAGGTGTGAAAAGGGGGAAGCAGAAAATGGCAAATTATATCACAGGAAGAAGTACAAAACTATAGTAGAGGGAAGGAGGGGAGGGAGATGAGCATTGTTTGAGAGGTACTCTCATCTGATTTGTTCAAAGGAGGGAACAATAATCTTAAGTAGATAATCCTAACTAGCTCTATAGGTAGTAGGAGGGGAAGGGGGAAGAAAGGGGAGGGTGGCTAAAAGGGAGGAAAGAAGCAATAAGAGTAAAGGGGAGTAAAAGGGAGGGGGGCTAAAAGAAGGAGGGGAAGGCTGCAGGAGGAGGGGGAGAAAAGTGAATACTATTGAGGAGGGGAAGGGAGACGGGAGAGCTAAAAGCACAAATGGTGGGAAAGAGGTTGGAGGGAAATACACAGGTTGCAATCATAACTGTGAATGTGGGAATGAACTCTCCCATAAAACAGAGACAGATAGCAGAATGGATTAAAAGCCATAATCCAACAATATTCTGCTTACAAGAAACACATTTGAAATGGGGGGATACACATAGGATAAAGGTCAAAGGATGGAGCAGAATATATTGTGCTTCAACTCATGTAAGAAAGGCAGGAGTAGCAATCCTAATCTCAGACAAAGCGAAAGCAGAAATAGATCTAATCAAAAGGGATAAGGATGGAAACTATATCCTGCTAAAAGGCACCATAGACAATGAAGCAATATCATTACTAAACATGTATGCTCCAAGTGGTATAGCACCCAAATTCTTAGAGGAGAGGTTGGGGGAGTTGAAGGAAGAAATTGATAGCAAAACTATACTAGTGGGGGACCTCAACCTCCCCCTCTCTGAACTCGATAAATCCAACCTCAAAATAAACAAGAAAGAGGTTAAGGAGGTAAATGAAACTCTGGATAAGGTAGATATGATAGATCTTTGGAGAAAATGAAATGGGAATAGAAAGGAATATACCTTTTTCTCAGCGGTACATGGAACATTTACAAAAGTTGACCATGTACTAAGACATAAAAATCTCACAATCCAGTGCAGAAAGGTAGAGATAATCAATGCATCCTTTTCAGATCATAATGCATTAAAAATTACATGTAATAAAAGGCCATGGAAAGAGAAACCAAAAATCAATTGGAAACTAAATAATCTAATTCTAAAGAAGGGTTGGGTTAAAGAAGAAATTATAGAAACAATCAACAATTTCATTCAAGAGAATGACAATAGTGAGACAACATACCAAAACTTATGGGATGCTGCAAAAGCAGTTATTAGGGGAAGTTCTATATCTTTGAATGCTTACATAAATAAAATAGAGAAAGAGGAGATCAATGACTTAGGCTTGCAGTTGAAAAAGCTAGAAAAACAACAAATTGAAAATCCCCAAGTAAATACCAAATTAGAAATACTGAAAACCAAAGGAGAGATTAATAAAATTGAAATTAAGAAAACTATTGAATTAATAAATAAAACCAATAGTTGGTTTTATGAAAAAACTAATAAAATTGATAAACCTTTGGTCAATCTGATTAAAAAAAAGAAAGAAGAAAATCAAATTACTAATATTAAAAATGAAAGGGGTGAACTCACCTCCAATGAGGAGGAAATTAAAACAATAATTAGAAACTACTTTGCCCAACTTTATGGCCACAAATTCCATAATCTAAACGAGATGGATGAATATTTTAAAAAATACAAATTGCCCAGATTAAAAGAAGAAGAAGTTGAATACTTAAACAACCCCATCTCAGAAAAAGAAATTGAACAAGCCATCAATGAACTCCCTAGGAAAAAATCTCCAGGGCCAGATGGATTCACAAGTGAATTCTATCAAACATTTAAAGAACAGTTAATTCCAATACTACATAGACTATTTTTGAAAATTGGGGAAGAAGGAGTCCTCCCAAATTCTTTCTATGATACAAATATGGTTTTGATACCCAAACCAGGAAGAGACAAAACAGAGAAAGAAAGTTATAGACCAATTTCCCTAATGAATATAGATGCAAAAATTTTAAATAAGATTTTAGCAAAACGAATACAGCATCTTATCATGAGATTAATACATTATGATCAGGTAGGATTCATACCAGGACTACAGGGCTGGTTCAATATTAGGAAAACTATTAGCATTATCGATCACATCAACAACAAAGCTAACAAAAACCACATGATTATCTCAATAGATGCAGAAAAAGCTTTTGACAAAATACAACACCCATTCCTACTAAAAACACTAGAGAACGTAGGAATAAAGGGAACTTTCCATAAAATAATAAGCAGTATCTATCTAAAACCTTCAGCAAGCATTATATGCAATGGGGATAAGCTAGATGCATTCCCAATAAGATCAGGGGTGAAACAAGGTTGTCCATTATCACCACTATTATTCAATATGGTACTAGAAATGTTAGCTGTAGCAATTAGACAAGATAAAGATATTCAAGGAATAAGAATAGCCAAAGAAGAAACTAAGTTATCACTCTTTGCAGATGATATGATGATTTACCTAGAGAATCCCAGAGATTCAAGTAAAAAATTACTTGAATTAATAAACAACTTTGGCAAAGTTGCAGGTTACAAAATAAACCCACACAAATCTTCTGCGTTCCTATATATTAGCAACAAAGACCAACAGCAAGAGATAGAAAGAGAAATCCCATTTAAAGCTAGGGTAGACAGTATAAAATACTTAGGAGTCTACCTGCCAAAACAAACCCAGGGATTATATGAACACAATTACAAGACACTTTTTGCACAAATAAAGTCAGATTTAAGTAAGTGGAAAAACATTAGTTGCTCATGGGTAGGCCATGCTAATATAATAAAAATGACAATTCTACCTAAATTAATATACTTATTTAGTGCCATACCAATTAAACTATCAGACAATTACTTTCTAGAGCTGGATAAAATAATATCAAAATTCATTTGGAAAAACAAAAGGTCCAGAATATCAAAGGGACTAATGAAAAGAAATGCTTGGGTAGGTGGCCTAGTGCTACCAGACCTCAAACTGTACTATAAAGCAGCAATTATCAAAACCACTTGGTATTGGCTAAGAAACAGAGACGTAGACAAGTGGAATAGACTTGGCACTCAAGACGCAGTAGGCAAGGAATATAGCAACCTTCTGTTTGATAAACCCAAGGACCCCAGCTTCTGGGATAAGAACTCATTGTTTGACAAAAATTGCTGGGAAAACTGGATAACAGTGTGGCGGAAATTAGGCATAGACCCATACCTGACACCGTACACAAGAATAAAGTCCAAATGGGTACATGATTTAGGTATAAAGATTGATACCATGAATAAACTGGAGATGCAAGGAATAGTGTATTTATCAGATCTATGGAGAAGGGAGGAATTCTTTACTAAAGGAGAGATAGAAAGCATTGTGAAATGCAAAATGGATAACTTTGATTACATTAAACTGAGAAGTTTTTGCACAACCAAACCCAATGCAACCAAAATCCGGAGGGATGTAGTAAATTGGGAAAGAATTTTTACAGCTAACCTCGGGGATAAAGGCCTCATTTCTAGAATATATAGAGAACTGACTCAAATGTATAATCATACAAGTCATTCCCCAATTGATAAATGGTCAAAGGATATGAACAGGCAATTTTCAGAGGAAGAAATTAAAGATATCTATAATCATATGAAAAAATGCTCTAAATCACTATTGATTAGAGAGATGCAAATCAAAACAACTCTGAGGTACCACATCACACCTATAAGATTGGCAAACATGACAGAACAAGAAAATGATAAATGCTGGAGAGGATGTGGGAGAGTTGGAACACTAATTCATTGTTGGTGGAGCTGCGAGCGCATCCAACCATTCTGGAGAGCAATTTGGAACTATGCCCAAAGGGCTACAAAAATGTGCATACCCTTTGACCCAGCAATATCGCTACTAGGACTATATCCCCAAGAGATCATAAAAATGGGAAAGGGTCCCACATGTACAAAAATATTTATAGCAGCACTCTATGTAGTTGCCAAAAACTGGAAGTCAAGGGGATGTCCATCAATTGGGGAATGGCTGAATAAATTATGGTACATGAATGTAATGGAGTACTATTGTGCCATAAGAAATGATGAACAAGAAGACTTCAGAGAGGCCTGGAAGGACTTATATGACCTGATGCTGAGTGAAAGGAGCAGAACCAGGAGAACTTTGTGCACAGCAACGACCACAGTATGTGAGAGTTTTTTCTGGCAGACTTAGAATTTTGTAATAACGCAAAAACTTCTTATAAAAAAAAAAAATCCCAAAGGTGGTTTTCAAGGCAAAATGCCTTCCACACCCAGAGAAAGAAATATGGAAGTCACTCACAAAATGTAGCAGATCATGTTTGTGTATGTGTATGTGTTTGTGTATCATGTTCTGATTTGTCATACGATTTCTTTCATTTATTTTAGTCTGACTACATAGCATGACTATAGTGAAAATATACTCAATAGGAAAGTATATGTAGAATCTATACAGAATTATATGCAGTCGTGGGGAGGGAGGGGGGTAGTGGGGGGTAGGTATGGGGGGGATAAAATCTCAATTGTATGGCAGTGATTGTTAAACATTAAAAAATAATAAAAAAATATTTTAAAATTAAAAAAAAAACAAATGGCAACAATAAAAAGTTTAATAAAAAAGAAATGGAGAATAATCCTTGGGACATAGTAAAGAGAAAACTGGCAATAGAATCAGGAGGATCTGGTTTCAAATCCCTGCTCTGACATACTGGTCATGTGGTTCAATGTAAGTCACTTAAATATTCTCTGAAGACTAAATAGCCAAATATTTTGTTAATACAGAAAGGGACAACAATGTGAAACTCTTTATTAGCAGCTTATGATTATATAACACATAGCACTTCCCTCACAACAGCCCTATTAGAGAGATAGCACAAATATTCTTGTACCTATTTTATAGAAGAGGAAACTGACACAGGGTTTATGAATGATTTCTTCAAAGTCTCGCAGCTAGGAAGAACACTTTCCAAGAATCAAAGCCAGAAACTAATTTCATGGAACATACTTTGAAAATCACTGATGTGCCCTTAGCAATAACCATTTTTCTTTTTATTTATTTATTTATTTATTTATTTATTTTTTTAAATTTATTTATTTTTGGTTTTCAACATTCAAATCCATAAGATTTTGAGTTTCAAATTTTCCCCCTCCCCAAGATGGCATGCAATCTGATATAGGCTCTACTTATGCATTTATATTAAACATATTTTTACATTGGTCATGATATAAAGAAGAATTAGAATGGAAGGAACCATAAGAAAGAAGAAACAAGACAACAAAAGAAAAGGAGAGCAAATAGGATGCTTCCATATGCATTCAGACTAAAAAAGTTCTTCCTCTGGATGAGGGGAAGTGGATGGCATTTTCAATTGTGTGTCTTTTGGAGTTGTCTTAGATCCTTGCATTGCTGAGAAGAGCTAAGTCTATCAAAGTCAGTCATTTCACACTGTGGCTGTTACTGTGTACAATGTTCTCCTAGTTCTGCTCTCTTCACTCAGCATCAGTTCATATAAGTCTTTCTAGGTTTCTCTGAAGTCATCATTTCTTATAGCACAATAGTATGCTATTACATTCATATACCACAACTTGTTCAGCCATTCCCCAGTTCATAGACATTCCCTCATTTTCCAATTCTTTTTTTTTTTTTATTTAGCTTTTAATATTCATTTTCACAAAATTTTGGGTTACAAATTTTCTCCCCTTTTCTCCCCTCCCCCCCCAAACGCCAAGCATTCTAATTGCCCCTATGACCAATCTGCTCTCTCTTCTATCATCCCTCTCTGCCCTTGTCTCTGCCTTCTCTTTTGTCCTGTAGGGCCAGATAGCTTTCTATACCCCTTTACCTGTATTTCTTATTTCGTAGTGGTAAGAACATTACAGTTGATCCTAACACTTTGAGTTCCAACTTCTTTAGCTCCCTCCCTCTCCGCCCCTTCCCTTTGGAAGGCAAGCAATTCAATATAGGCCAAATCTGTGTAGTTTTGCAAATGACTTCCATAATAGTTGTGTTGTATAGGACTAACTATATTTCCCTCCATCCTATCCTGTCCCCCATTACTTCTATTCTCTTTTGATCCTATCCCTCCCCATGAGTGTTGACCTCAAATTGCACTCTCCTCCCCATGCCCTCCCTTCTATCATCCCCCCCCACTCTGCTTATCCCCTTATCCTCCACTTTCCTGTATTGTAAGATAGGTTTTCATACCAAAATGAGTAGGCATTTTATTCTTTCCTTTAGTGGAATGTGATGAGAGTAGACTTCATGTTTCTCTCTCACCTCCCCTCTTTATCCCTCCACTAATGAATCTTTTGCTTGCCTCTTTTATGAGAGATAATTTGCCCCATTCAATTCTCCCTTTCTCCTCCCAATATCTTTCTCTCTCACTGCTTGATTTCATTTTTTTTAAGATATGATCCCATCCTCTTCAATTCACTCTGTGCACTCTGTCTCTATGTGTGTGTGCGTGTGTGCATGTGTGTGTGTGTAATCCCACCCAGTACCCAGATACTGAAATGTTTCAAGAGTTACAAATATTGTCTTTCCATGTAGGAATGTAAACAGTTCAACTTTAGTAAGTCCCTTATGACTTCTCTTTGCTGTTCACCTTTTCATGGTTCTCTTCATTCTTGTGTTTGGAAGTCAAATTTTCTTTTCAGCTCTGGACTTTTCATCAAGAATGCTTGAAAATCCTCTATTTCATTGAAAGACCAATTTTTCCCCTGAAGTATTATACTCAGTTTTGCTGGGTAGGTGATTCTTGGTTTTAGTCCTAGTTCCTTTGACTTCTGGAATATCCTATTCCATGCCCTTCGATCCCTTAATGTAGAAGCTGCTAGATCTTGTGTTATCCTGATTGTATTTCCACAATACTTGAATTGTTTCTTTCTAGCTGCTTGCAATATTTTCTCTTTCACCTGGGAGTTCTGGAATTTGGCCACAATGTTCCTAGGAGTTTCTCTTTTTGGATCTCTTTCATGGGGTGCTCTGTGGATTCCTTGTATATTTATTTTGCCCTCTGGTTCTAGAATCTCAGGGCAGTTTTCATTGATAATTTCATGAAAGATGATGTCTAGGCTCTTCTTTTGATCATGGCTTTCAGGTAGTCCCATAATTTTTAAATTGTCTCTCCTGGATCTATTTTCAAGGTCAGTTGTTTTTCCAATGAGATATTTCACATTATCTTCCATTTTTCCATTCCTCTGGCTTTGTTCTGTGATTTCTTGCTTTCTCATAAAGTCCTTAGCCTCCATCTGTGCCATTCTAATTTTGAAAGAACTATTTTCTTCAGTGAGCTTTTGAATCTCCTTTTCCATTTGGCTAATTCTGCTTTTGAAAGCATTCTTCTCCTCATTGGCTTTTTGAACCTCTTTTGCCAATTGAGTTAGGCTAGTTTTCAAGGTGTTATTTTCTTCAACATTTTTTTGGGTCTCCTTTAGCAGGGAGCTGATTTGCTGTTCATGCTTTGACTTCATGTCTCTCATTTCTCTTCCCAGCTTTTCCTCCACCTCTCTAACTTGATTTTCAAAATTCTTTTTGAGTTCTTCCATGGCCTGAGCCCATTGAGTGGGCTGAGATACAGAAGCCTTGATTTCTGTGTCTTTGCCTGATGGTAAGCATTGTTCTTCCTCATCAGAAAGGAAGGGAGGAAATGCCTTTTCACCAAGAAAGTAACCTTCTATAGTCTTATTTCTTTTCCCTTTTCTGGGCATTTTCCCAGCCAGTGACTTGACCTCTGAATATTTTCCTCACACCCACCTCACCTCCTGATCCTCCCAGCCAGTGTTTGGGGTCTGAGATTCAAATGCTGCTTCCAGCCTCAGGGCTTTGGGCGGGGGCAGGGCTGCTATTCAGTGTGAGATTAAATTCAGATGCTCAGGTGAGGGCAGGGCTGCCTCTCAGGCTCAGTTCCCTCAGGGAGTTTATGCACAGATCTTCAACAATGGATCCAGGCTCCTGCCTGCTTGGGGAGCCCTGGTCTGCCGCTGCCCCTCAGCTTCTGTCTCCCGAGGGGGCCCGAGCCATGGGGGCACCCCACTCCCCCCTCGACCCGCCAAAGGGACTCTCTCACCGACCCCCGTCACCTGTGGGTGGAGGTACTTGTGCGGCCGCTGGAGATCCCGTCCCTGAAGCCCGCTCGGATCTGTTCCTCTCGGTGCCGCGGCTGTACTCAGCTCCCAGTCCCGGCGCCCAGTCCGCAGCACGAGGGACCTTTTACGAGAGGTTTGCAGGTCTCTCCGGAACAGAAATCTCCCTCGCTCCAATGTTCTGTGGCCTCTGGGTGCAGAATTCGCCGTGAGTTACTTCTTTGTAGTTGTTCTATGGGTTGTGGGTTCGGAGCTATGTGTATGTGCGTCTTTCTACTACGCCATCTTGGCTCCGCCCCTCACAATAACCATTTTTCTATGGCAAAAGGGAAGGTTCTTCAAACTCACTGTGTGCAGCCCTACACCTTCATAATTAGAAAGGTATAGTGGTAAGTTCCAGTGGTATAATGGAATATCCCAGTTACTTGGTGGTTTGGTGGAAAATCCCAGTTATTTAACTACTTTGCAATCTTGGGGAAGATATCCTTGTTAGACAAATTTTGCCTTCTTACCCATATGGCTCAATCTGTTATCTTATAAAAAATGAATTATCACTGATATATGTTTGCTCCCTGAAAGCTAGTATGGAGACCATCTTCCACATCCTTATTTGCTTTTGAGACTCTTGAAGAATCTAAGAGGAAAAATGAACCAAAAACTGGTGGCACCATGCAGAGGTGACGGAAAACTTTTGAAAGTGGGTTAAGAGCTTGACATGACTCTTCTTTCTCATCTTATCTCCAATCTTCTAAAGCTCTTTCACAAAAACTTAGAAGAAATGTCACACACAACTGTATAACAATCTATACTCAGTTAATTTGCCCCACAGATCTCTCTACTGAAGATAGTCTCAACCCTAGCATTTAAGCCAGATGAACTTTTGAAATAGCAGTGATGCCTCATTGCACAAGTATCCCTAAGTTATAGGTGAGGGTGTTCTGCAGGCCTAATAAAGGAACTATGGATACACTTTCACTATTATCCCTCCAATGATCTTTCCTCTTCTTTTGCCCCCTCTAAGTCTCCTTCAGGTTATGAAAGGAGAATACAATGCTATCCCCTTTAATTTTCTTCAGTGCATCTCTTTATTACCAAATGTGTTTTTTTTTTTCCACGCTATCCTCAGGCCTCCACTATGTTTTTAGGCTGGGCTCACTGGAGACACAGGCACACATTCATCACATATACAAGTTTGGGCAATACTTTACTATATTTTCTTTTACTTTTAGGTAAGATATCAGCTCAAATATGAGACCAGGACATCTGAGGCTATGGATACCAAACCCAGTTTACCTATTGTTCTCCTCTCTGGAGGCATACCTAGTAATTTCCATAGACAGTGAAGAGAATGCCAGGTTTGAGTATAGGGTTTGGAATGATAGGAAATGCACATGAATAGGGTGGTTAAGAGACAAATTACATATAGAGGGCTCTGAAAGTCACATGAAGAATTTAGTAATGGTCAGTAAAAAATAGAGAGGCAGAACAGATTCTTGAGCTGAAGAATGACATGATGTATATGTTTTAGTGGATGATTAATTAGCAAGGCTTCAGAGAATGGAATGGAAGGATGAGAAAAAGGCTAAAGTTAGATAAGACACCTATGAGGCTACAGATGGATACTTCACTACTATTTCCTGAGACATGGGTAAACAAGTATTTTGCTAATAGAAAATGAAGGAACTGCACACAAATGCTTATTAATAACTCCCAATTATTAAATGGAATTTTCTCCATAAAATAGTATAGGTATTATTACCTCATCTTACAAATGGAAGAAGTGAAATTCAAAGAAGCTGAATGCCACACAGCTAGGAAGAGTCAGTCCAACATTTGAACCTAGGAGACATCGAGATGGTGCAGTAGATAGATGCTGGAGTCAGGATGACCTGAATTCAAATCTAGCCTCAGACACTTATTAGCTGTGTGACCCTAGTAAGTTACTTAGCCCTGATTGTCTCAGTTTCTTCATCTATAAAATGAGTTGGAGAAGGAAATGGCAAGTTGCTGGGGTTGGAAGCTCAATTCCATGTGGACAGTCTTGGGCGGGTAAAGGTGGGAACTTCTAAATCTTAGAGTTCTCACGAGGCCCCCCAGGAAACGACTGGGAATCGAGGTGAACCGAGCTATCTCGTGTATTTCCGCCTCTTCCCGTGAGAAACGTGATGGGAGAGAGCTCTCCCCACCCTCAAGATTGTCCCGGATCTGGGCACACCTAGTTACCTAACAGGCTCGGTATTGACGTGCAAACTACGCGACTGGAGAGCTTAAGTAGGGTCAGGAAAGCCTGAAAGTTCTCTTGGGCGGAGGGGCCACGTGTGAGGACACAAGGCTCCGCTTTTTCCTCTCTCCTCTCTCCCCTCTCCCTCTCTCCCCACTTACACTTCTACTTCCAATCTCTTATTGTAAGATCTTTGCCTCCTTGGGAGATCTTTCTCTCTCCCTCCTAAGGAAGAATTCCCCTTCACTAGTAACCAGAACCCTGAATAAAGCTCAACCCTTGTTCGACTCTGGAAGGTCTCTTCTCTCATACGACTATCCGGTTTGGCCAGCCGAAGACCTCCAATAGAGGTAAGGTAAGAAGACTCGGGTAGCCCACAGGCCTCTAGGCCTGGCAGCAAGCCACTCCAGTATCTTTGCCAAGAAAACCCCAAATGGAGTCCTCATGAGTCAGACATGGTAGAAATGATTAAACAATAGCTCTTGACTTCAAGACCAGCACTGGTTTCAAGAAGTGCAATTTCCAACCACTGATATGCCTTCAGCAACATCATTTCCACTGGAAAAAGAAAATGAAGATTTCTCATAAGCAGTTTTGCCCTGTCAAGTGGAATGTGGGTTTTTCCCTACTCCTGGGAAATGGTTCATAAAACATTTCTCCATTTCAGTTTGGAAAGATCATCCAAACGATTCCATTGTAGCCACTGAGGGATGAAACTCTAAGGAAGCATCAGTCATTCAGGAGTTTTAATGGGAATGTGAAAAATCACAGAATCAACCCATGGCATTACAGAATCAAAGGATTAGAAGGAACTTTAGTGCCACTCATATAACCCATACACAAAAGGAACCTCCAGATAAGATATTGGATAAATTGTCATCTAGCCTCTACCCCTAAGGAGAAAGAACATATCACTTCACAAGGCAGTCCTTTCCATTTTGGGACACATATAATTATTAGGAAGGGGTGTGTGTGTGTGTGTGTGTGTGGGTGTGGGTGGGTGTGGGTGTGGGTGTGTGTGGGTGTGTGGGTGTGTGTCTGTGTAAGTATATATCTGTGGGTCTACTTGTGTATTTTCCTCTCGTCTCTCAATATTCTCTCTTCAATATTTATTTTTCCTTTGGGCTAATAAACATTACCAGTTCTTTCAACACCTTCTTGTGACATATGCTCAGGTAGACTTTACTATCCTGTTTTCCTTACCAATGTCCTCTTTACAAAGTAACCTGAGATTGGCTAATATGACACAAAAGGAAAATGATAAATGTTGAAAAGGATGCGGGAAACTTGGGACACTGATGTCTTAGTGGAGTTGTGAGCTGATACAAACATTCTGGAGAACAACTTGGAACTGTACATACTCTTTGATCCAGCAATACCACTACTAGGTCTATATCCCAAAGAAATATCATGAAAATGGGAAAAGGACCTATATGTGCAAAAATATTTTAGCAGCCCTTTTCATGGTGGGAAAATATTGGAAACTGAGGGGATGCCTATCAGTTAAAAAATGGCTGCACAAGTTGTGGTACACGAATGCAATGAAATACTGCTGTGCAATAAGAAATAATGAGCCAGTAGATTTCAGAAAAAAAAAAAAAAGAAACTTGCAAAGACTTTTAGATTGATGCAAAGTAAAATCAGCATAACCAGGAATACATTGTACACAGTAGCAGCAACATTTTGTGATGATCAACTATGAATGACTTAGTTCTTCTCAGCAATACAGTGATCCAAGACAAATACAAAGGACTAATATTAGAAAACACTATTCACATCCAGACAAAAATCTGGTGGACTCTGAACGCAGATCAAAGCATACTTTTTCACTTACATTTTTTGTGTTTTTTGTTTTGATCGGTTTCTTCTTTCACGACTGTGACTAATATGGAAATATTTTATGCAATTGCACTTTTGTAGCCATATCAAATTGCCTACCATTTTAGGAAAATGGGAGGAGAAGGAGGGAGAAAAATTTGGCACTCAAAATCTTATAAAATAATGCTAAAATTGTCTTGATATATAATTAGGGGGGAAATAAAATGCTATTAAAATTTTTTAACATTACCTGAAGGACAGGTAGGTGGCAGTCAATAGAGAACCAGCCCTGGAGTCAGGAGGATCTGGGTTCAAATCTGACCTCAGACAATTACTAACTAATTACTAATGACCCTGGGCAAGTCACTTAATCCTGATTCCTTCCCTACCTCCAAAAATGTGACCTGAACACAGCTATTCCAGATGAGTCTTCATGAAAGCTAAGTGCCATGGGTCAATTACTTCCCTATTCCTGAAAGAAAGGCTATTTTTAGTACAGCCCAATTTCCCAGTAGCTGTTTTGGCTGCTTCCTAATATTGCTGACCCATACTGATCTTGAAGAACAACTAAACTCCCTGATCCTTTCTTTTTATTATTTTCAGAATAACTGCTCACTAACCATGTCCAAATTCAGTTCCTAATAAAGATTCATAAGATCTTAGAGGGAACTTAGAGAGTGTATGACTTAGTCTCTCCTATTACAATTAAGAAAGCTAACTTCAGTCTCTTTTGCCTTCCTGTTGAGTGCCATTTCTCCTACACTGGATAAAAATGATGACTTCTACAGGTCCTTTCCTGTTCTCAGCTTCTATATCATGTTTTCTTTTGAGCTCTGCCAGTTAGATGGAAGGATTTATTGACACATTCCCTTCCACCCCCTTTTAGTGCCAAATCACAGCAGTCAAAGCTGTTTTCTTTACAGAGAGAGACCTTAGGGATTCCAGTGGATCCTATTTTAGGGAAGAGAAAAAAAAAAAACTTCTTCCCTTATCCCCCACCCTTGTCTATCACAGTGAAGTGTGATTGTTCTTTTTCACAGAAACACACAGCTTCCCCAGGAGGTTTCCTCAGTCTGATGCGATTTTATCAGGAACCTAAGAGGCAGTTGCATCTTAGGTGTAAGAACTAATGTGATGGGCTCTAGAGAAGAATGACACACAAGGAAGGGGTCTTCAACAGGTGCTTTTTCCTGCGCAGTTTGAAGAAAGAAAAGTTCAAGGGATAGAAATGATCTAAATACATCTTACCTAAATTTGGTCATTTAAAATAAGTGGATTTTTTTTTAAAAAGTATGAGGTATATGTTGACCTCTGTGGCATTAATCAGTGGTCCATCTACAACTGCTGGTGATAATATAAAGGCAATCACCACATCACAAACTCCATGGGGTCATAGTAGTAGTGCCAGTAGTTGAGAAAGAGAGACAAAGACAGATAGACAGACAAAGAGAGGACAGAATGGGTCATAGTAACTCCGGTTGCTAAAAACTCATTTATTAAAGGATGAATATAGTAATAACATTTATATGGTGGTTAGTATGTGCCACACACTGTGCTAAGTGCTTTACAATGATCTCATTTTAATCCTTCTACCAACCCCATAAGGTAGGTGCTATTATTATTCCCATTTTACAGATAAGGAAACTGAGGCAAACAGGCATTAAATGACTAACCCATGGGCACACATCCAGGAAGTAACTGGAGCCAGATTTGTACTCAGGTCTTACTGATCCTAGACCCAGCATTCTTTCTATTGCACCACCTAATGGGGTGAAACAGTAAGAAAATCATGTATTCTCACAACTTGTGTGTTAGAGCATGAAAAATCAGTAATTCTTTGATAGCTGAATGAGTAGAAATAATAAAATGAAACAGATTAGAATTAGGAATGAGTTTGATGATTAATACAGTGAAGTGAGGAGTCTGGCTTGACTTGGATGAAGTGTGAAGTGAAGGCCAAAAAAAGTAGACAGGTAGATTGGGAACCTGATTATAGAGGGATTTAGGAGCCAAGCAGAAGAGTTAAAAAATTGATTCCTTCAGGATTGCAGACTACTGAGCCAGGAAGCATTATAATGAAAGGTAGTATCTAAGGAAGATTAGGGTGGCAGTAGTATGACGGATGGACTAGAAAGAAAAGGAAATACAAAGAGGGAGGACTGCCCAGGATCTGGGGCAGTAATTCAAGCAGGAGTGTGCTAGAGTCAGCTCTCGTGGGAATTTTTTTTTAATTTTCAGTGTAAACATTAATACATCAGAAATTGGTAATTACTAGAAATTGGGCTTGATTTATTGCTTTATTTATTTTCTAGAATAAAGTGTTAATTATGGGATTAAACTTAAAAGTGTGTGCACACACATTTTTCTCATTGCCAGCACATCCTGATAAAAGTAGAGACTAAGATGGTAGCAGTATAATGGGGAAGATATGGTGGATTTGAAAGACTTTTTGAAAGAAGAATTTCTAGGATTTGGTTATTAAATTGCCTTAGGGAATGAAAGACAAAGAGAATAAATATGACTCCAAGATTTGAAATCTGAGTGAGAAAAATGGAGAAAGTGATCCCATTCAAAGATTCAGGAAAAATAGAAAGAAAAGGTAGGTTGGGAAAAGAAGATGATGGCACTGACTTTGAAGGTGCTGGATTTGAGGTGATGGCATAAATTGCAGGTGGGAATGTTTAAGTAGGTTATGGGAAAAGAAGTCACTGAGATGAGAGAATAAGAAGTTATTCAGCTCAGGAGTTACAAGCATGGAAGTGATGAGAAGCACCATGAACTCTGCAAAGGAAAACAAAATTAGGGAGATAAGAGAAAAAATACAAGGATTAGATCTTATGGAACATGTACAGTTAGATGACAGTGTGTGGGTAAAGAAGAGTAAGCAACGAAAACAAGAGAATTAGGAAAGTCAAGAAAATATAGCACCACGTAAGTTACAAATTTGATAAGATATTTACAAGTTTTCTCTTTAACAGTTCTACGTACTGTCAACAAATATTTATGGGACAGATGATGCTTGGCTGTATAATCTCTGCTATTGGAAGATGCTTGGGCTCTGAGTTCTAAGCTATATTGGGCTAAGTCAATCGGGTATCTGGGCTAAGTCTAGCATTAATATAGTAAACCCTTGGGAGCAAGGGTTGAAGAAGCACCAGTGATAGTTATGGTAAGGGAAGGGATAAAATGAAGAAAGATTATATGACAGGTGACAAAGTCAGGGGGAGAAATATTAGGTTATTCAGGCAGTCAATAGAGAGATAAGAGTGAGGAGGACAGAAGACTTTAAGGATGAGAGGTTGCTGAATAGCAGGCAGAACGAGGATTTAGAAATATCACTGAGGACCCAGGGTTACGCTGACTTCACCTCCAATTTCTGAAAAATGGAATGGAATGGGGGAGGGGTGCAAAGAATGGCTAGAATTAAAGAAGGTTGCTAGAGATTGGGAGCAATTGGGGGAAGCTATGTTTCAGTTAACCAATCAATTGATCAAAGATCAACAAGCATTTAGTACTTCCTGACTGTAAGACAAGTACCGTACTAGAAATGGGAATACAAGGGCAAAAATGAAACTTGCCCTCAAGAAGCTAATATTCTAGTGGGGATGGAAAAATTTAAGAGGAAGAGATGAAAAATGGAGAGATTATTTACAGTTACATAGTGATCTCAAAAAAAAAAAAAAAAACAGCATGGAAGGAAAGGCCAGGAGGAGATAGGGTTGGGTTGAAAAGCAAGAAGGGCACATATGTTGGGTAATATCAGTATAGGTCTTGTTCTTAAAACAATGAATTAAGATGACAAGGGTGGCATGAGTAAGAAATTTGGAGGTAAGTTAGCCATATTAGGAAGAAAAATACTGAGGAGAAATGGATTAGCAAAGACCTGTTTATCAATTGACTACACAGAATTTGAGACAGAATATCTTGGGGTAAAATCTCTACCTGCAACAGACAATGGTGAAATGAATTTAATAATCCTTAGCCATTTAGCTAGCCTTTATTAAGCACCTGTTATGTGTCAGGCACTATGTTAAGCACTGGGGATATAAAAAAAGAGAAAAATAATGTCCAATGTGCAGCCATCTTTTTATTACTCTGTTGCATTATGGAAATGTTTGCTTTATTTCATAAATTAAAAATAAAATAATTTTTTTTGAAAAAAGAAGCCTCTCCCTGCCTTCAAGGAGCTCACAGAGTAGTGAGAGAGAAAATATACCAAGAACTATAAACAACCAAGTATTCTGTACATACAGGATAAATTTGGGTTAATATCAAAGGAAACTCACAAGATTGAGGATTAGGAAAGGCTTCTTATAGAAGGTCAAACTTTATCTGAGAATTGAGGTAAGCCAGGTAAATTAAGGGGCAAAGATGAGGAGGGAGAATCAGATGGGAGGGACAGCCAATGAAGACTTTCAAAGTCCGGAGATGTGTTAGGAGCAGCAAGGAGATAGTGAATCATAGCATATGTGGAGAGGAGGAAGATGCAATAAGGGAAAGGTAGGAAGAGATCAAATTACTAATGTTTTTAAAATCTGGTAGATTTCACATTTGATCCTGGGGAAAATAGAGAGTTAACTGGAGTTTATTGACAAGGAAGTGATATAGTCAAACTTGCATTTTAAGAAGATCAGTTTGACAGCTGAATGGAAGACAGATTGGAGTAGGGAGAGACTTGAGGCAGGAAGCCCAAGCAACCACCAGGATGTTAATATAATCTCTCAGCATGAGGGGATGAGGATTTACTCTAGGGTGTTTGCAGTGTCAAAGGAGGAGGGAGGTAAAACACATACACTAGATATCAGGAATGTAGGATGAACATGATTCAACAACTGATTGGATAAAAGAAGTAAGAGAGAGTCAGAGGTCCAGGATAGCACCCTGTGTTGTCATCTTGTGAGCCATGGTGATCATGAGAATGGTGGTACCCTGAACAAAAATAAGGAGGTAAGAAAGGGGGCAGGGTTTGTGGAAGGAGGGATCCAGCATACTTAACAATAGCTTGAATTCCTGACTATTTGGAACTACAATAGATTCTCTATCCCAGGAATTTCTTGCAGGATTCTGTACGTGAAAGGCAACAATCTTGTATATTGCACTTTAGGTTTTTGCATGGAATACATTCCATCTTTCAATCTACCTAGCACCTCCTGGGCCCCATTCAGGACTTGTTCTTTACCTCGCACACTGCTGTGAGGACTGCTATTAAGCAGCTGCTGCCTCCCACCTCTGAGAGGGCTGAGCCTCCACAATGGCACTATTAGTGATTCAGCATATGTTGGTGGAACACTTGGGAAGCATGCTAGATGAAAAGTGACTTAATTGAATTATAAGCATCCCCTCTGCCCTCCTCCCCCCTTTTCAGTCCCCCATGTTTGTTTACTGACTTCCTAATCATTTTCTCTTTTACAAAGAAATCTTTCCCCTATCCATCAGATCAGCTGTCACTCTGGATTCATCTCTACACTGTGGTTTAAATTCGCCAGCCTCATCCTCTTAAAATCTGACATTCAAAAAACTGAAAAATCATCGCTTTTTGAAGTAGCTCCTCATTCTTTGCCACACACTGGGACAAGCTGTACTTCTGGCTGAGCAAGGGGAGCTAAGAAGATTCTGAAGAGTTACGATCTATTTTGAATGGAATCTTCCATCACTGGTGGTTAAATTTATTCCTTTTCTAGTTTCCATTGTTTCTTCAAAACTTATAAATTCTCTCCTCTTTTCACTCATTTCTATTCTACTTAACCTTTCAGGCCTAGATCAATACTTAACTCTTCTATGATGATCTTTCCTTATTTTGAAGCCTTTAACATTTATATAGAATCTTTGTCACACTACAGAACATTTAGAATTATTGTTAGTATTAGAGAAGCAGAGCTGGAAAGGACTTTATAGGCCATCTAATCCACCACCACCCCTATTTTACAGATGAGGAAACTGAGGCCCAGAGAGGTAAAGCCATTTATTTACCCAAGATCAATTTAATTTAAATTAGCATTCAGTAAAAACCTCATGCGCAAGGCACTATGCTATATCACAAAGACGAAATGAAAAACTATCCCTACCCTCAAGGAACTACTTTAGATAAGGGTAGAGTATATGGTATAATACAAAGTCAAAAAAGAAATAGAGGAGTAGTAGATATTTAAAGATAGTTCCAGGGAAGATATGAACCTAATTTCAAATCCAGAAATCTTTCTGCAGTATCATTCTGTTTCTTGTGGCACCTATATGGTGCCAGAGTATCATTCTTCAGTTATTTCATCTGTATATATGTCCTGGCATTCCATCTAGATTACAAGGAGCTTGGGGTACTATACAAGGTACAAGGTGATGAGAAGAAATTATAAGAAATTTTTAAAATGACAAAGATACTTTAAAATCCTTTCTTTCTTGCTTTAGAAAGTAAGATAGTATACCTTGAGAATATAGGGAGGAATATCCTGGAGAATAACCTTTTGGATTTTCCAGTAGCAAAAAGGGCCAATAGCACAGCCAACATTTCACATAGATGGAATATGTATAAGTATATGATATATGGAGAGAGCCTGAAGCAGTGGAGAGCACCGGATTTGGAGTCACAGGACCTAAGTTCAAAACCTGATTACCACTTACTATCTGTGTGACCTTGAGTAACTCTCTCCAACTTATCTGAACTTCACTTTCTTCTTTTGTAAAGTGATAAAGTTGGACTAAATGACCACTAAAGCCCTTTCTAGCTCTAAATCTATGCTTCTCAGGTTCATCATCAAGGTTGACCAGATGGCCCTGCACACATAAAATTCTCCTTCACCAGCTGTGCTATCTGGTATAATTTTATCTAGATAACTTAGTGTAGAAGATGGAGAGCCAGCTTCAGAGCCAAGAAGATTTGGGGTCAAGCTCCAAGTCCGTAACTTACTGACTATTTGACTCACATGAGTCACTTATTTTCTCAGTATCAAGTAAAATCTTAGTCTAGAAGATGCTGAAATGCAATTGGTAAAAGGCATTTCTTCATCAGAGTACATCTCACATCAACAAAATCATGGGTCCAGTCCCTGTCCAATTAGTTCACTGTTTTCACCCTGTAAAAATGCTAATACTTGTAGGAGGAACATTTTAAGCCATTATCAAGCACTCATACGTTAGCAGGACAGCTGATTATATCTGATTACACTGAGCCTCGCAGTTCAAAAGAGGAAAAGGAGACATAGATTGGAATGGATGGTAAGACAGGGCATGAGAAAGCTAGGAGATGGGAAGATCTACTACACTAGCTGCATATAGAATTCACTGGAACTAACCCTGACTAGCAGATCACACATGTCTGCGTGTTTGTACTGGAGACCACAGAACCTACTATAAGAGTTCTCAACCAGTCAATGCAAAGGGGAAAGACTCTGCCTAAGAATAATGGGGAGCCAATATTTGAACTACAAACACTGCCGTTAGCCCACTCTCCAGTCCTTTGCTCAGAATGCAGTCCTTATCTAGTTCACAGTAGAAATGACTACAGAGAAGTAGACAGCAGCTTCTACATATCTACTGGCCTTGCCACTTCTCTGCACGCCTCTACAAGACTGGTAGGGAAGTAAACCTGCAATCCACTAGAGACTTTTACTCTGTTCAATGGCATACCCTCAGGGGACCATCTGGTCCCCAGGTGCTGCAAGAAGTACTTAGAGAAATGATACTTTCTCATACAATGCTGTGGTGAGGTGAGAAAAAGGTTTTAAAATTCCTCACCTTTCCCCATATAACTTGATGGGTTTAAAATAAGAGTCTCCAACCTGCAGGTAAGAAAATCAAGGAAAAAGATACCCATTCCTAGCTTCTTTCTTCCATTTCAGTTGATAAGGTTCATTCTAATTCATGGAAATATCTTTGGAAGTGATTGCTGTCCTTTGTAAAGTGTTTCCAACATGGACCATTCAAAAGGTTAACTTCCCCCAGTAACTCAATTCCTCACCTGAAGGATATATGGTCATTAACTACACTTCACAGAAACCTTTTGAGTTTGCCCTTATCACTTTTCTCCATGATCCCATCACTTCCCCTTAAAAAAAAAAATCTGGGCCATTTTTTTTAATTTTTGAATTAGAAAAAAGATTCAGTTTAATTCTAAAATCTTTTTTGGAAGCAATGATGATTACCAGAATTTAATCAATCTTGAACCCATTTGGAGTTTTCTTGACTAAAATACTAGAGTATCTTATCACTTCCTTCTCCAGATCATTTGCTATATCTCTCTCCCACTACCCTTCCACCAGTGAGTAATCTAAAAAAGAAAAGCCTTATAATAAATAGGCATAATCCAGCAAAACAAATCCTCACATTGCCCATGTCTAAAAATGTACATATCTTTCTCCATTTTATGTCTATAACCTCTTTTGTAGGAGAGGGATGCATTTTTCAACTTCAGTCCTCTGAATTCATGTTTTATCGTTCAATTGACCAGTTTTCTAAAGTCCTATTAAGGGAAAGTGACTTGAACCTTTAAAAAATCATTCTTCTAGACAATTCAGTGCTTAGTACAATGTCTGGCACAAAGTAGAAGCTTAATAAATGATTAATAATTGACTGATCAATATTTAGGGAGGAGATATAATTCTAATGCATGCATCTATCCAAGAGAACACAGTGGGCAGTCTCATGGCCCTTTCTCTTACTACTCCCCATGGAAGAATCAAAGTTTCCATTGGAGAAGCATAGGCAATATTCTAGATATTCATCAATGCCTCCCCATGGACACCTTTAGATAATTCACATCACAGTATATCTGTGGGCAACAAATACCCTATCAGATCTCTGTCAAAGTTAATCAGTGCATTGATCAGAAATGTGTTTGTGTATGTCTGTGTATGCACACATATATACATACATTATGTATGCATACATACTTCCTGGCATATTCCTACTATATGTATATATGTGTGTATATATATATATATATATATATATATATATATATACACACACACACACTCACATGTATACATATACATACATACATATATAGATGTAGGTATGGATATATAATATAAGGGGAGAAAGGGAGAGAGAGAATTGTTTTGTTTTCTTGAATCTATAATTTTCCTTAGCTTCCAAATTCTTCCTATTTGTCTTTTTTATGACACAATAATATTCTATTACATTCATATTCCCAAATTTTTTCAGTCACTCCATTTATCAATCAATGGGTATCCATTCACTGTGTTTCTGTTTCCTGATTTTTGTTTCTTAACACTAAAATTACTACTAAGAATAGTTCGATACATTACGTATCTAACAGACGCATATGCTCTTTTATGGTACAAGTACTTACTTTTCCAAAGAGCTCTCAAATGTATTTTCTCATAATGATGCTAAAAAAAGAACCTCATACATTACTGGATGTTCGTTCTCAGCTGTGTCACAATAATAATGCTTTAATTCCTATGGATATCATATTGATAATGGCCTTTCATTTACATATTTGTGATTGATCCATTTGTTGGCAAGAAATAAGGCAGGAAAAAATGTCAATGTGTTTTCTTAAGTTATGCTTTCAAAGACAACTCAGGCTGAAGCTATGGTATGATCTCTAAGCTGCTTGTTGATTTGTTTAGATGAGTGGAGTGAGTAACTCAATCCTGATAAGCTGTATGAAAATTCCAATCAAATTGGTTGTGACTGCTTTTTTTAAAAAAAAAAAAATGAGACCTGGTGATTTCATTAGGATAAAGAATTTCTCATGTAGAAATTCTTTCACTGATGCAGATCAACAATTTACTGCAACTCATCCACTTAGAAAGTTGCGTAGGGCACTGAGGCATTAAATTGCTTTGCTTTGGATATTGAACTTCTAAGGGTGAAAGACAGAACTTGAACCCAAGTGATTTCTGACTCCAAGTCTAGCCCTAAAACCACCACTTCACAGTATCTTTCAATCAATCAGTCAAAAAGCATTTTTAAAACAATTATCATATGCCAGGTACTGACTGGAGGTACACACACACACACACACACACACACACACACACAATCTCTGCCCCTGTCCTCAAGAAACTCACCTTATAATGACAAATACAACAAATAAACAATAATAGAGTGGATGGAAATAATTCTCAGAAGGTAATAACACAAGAGTCTGGTAGGGGTAGGGAGGGATAGGGAAATACCTTTACAGAAGGTGGAATCTGAGCTGAGTCTTGAAGGAAGTCAGGAAGAAGGAAAAGAGGGAGAGCATTCTAGAAATGGGGAACTTTCAGTGAAAAAGCGTAGGGCAAAGAGTGGCAAAATAGTAATAGGCCAGGACAGCTGGATAACAGATTTCACTGAGGAGAACAAAATGTAAAAAGATATTTAAATTAGGAAGGATACAGATTGTGATGGACTTTAAATGTCAAAAAGAGTACTTTATAGGTGATCCTACAGGAAACAGGGAGCCACTGGAGCTTAGTGAATAGGGGGATGGCATTGCCAGACCTTAACTTTAGAGAAAATCGTACTGGCAGCTGAATGAAGGATAGATTTGAGTAAAAGAAACTTTAGGCACAGAAACCAGTTATTACAAGGATGAAGGTCTGTAATAGGGCTATGACTATGAGAGCAGAGCAAAAGGAATATGTATACACACAGACACACACACACACAGACACACACACATATAAATATATATGAAAGATTCTGTAAGATTTGTTCATGTCATACAAGTTTTAAAAACAGATTGGATGTGTAGGATGAAAATGAGGAGTCAAGGATAATGCTGAGATTTTGAGGCTAAATAACTGAGAGGATAGTACTGCCCTCAACAGTAATAGAGAAATTCAGAAGAGATAATAAATTCTATTTTGAGTTGATATCTAAAAGGTAGTTGGTGATAAAAACAATAGGGCTGAATCTATGGATACAGGAATAGTTTTAACAGAAATAATAATTGAAGCCTTGGGGGCTGATTAGATGACCAATGAGATACTATAGATAGAAAAGAGAAGAGGCCAAAGGACAAAGTCTTGGGGGAGGTGGGAGTCTGATGGTATTAAGTATAATAAGGTTGAAGATCCAGCAAAGGAGACAGAAACGTGGTCAGATGGTTAGGAGTAGAACCTAAAGAGATGAGTGGCACAAAAACCTAGAAAAGAGAAAGAATAAGAGGAGGAAATAATGACCAAAAGTTTAATTAGTATCTATTATGTTCCAGGTTCAGGGATGGAGAAAAGGTGGTTAGATATGACAATTAAGAGATCATTGGTAACTTTAGAGAGAGGGCAGTTTCAGTTGCATGACTGAGTCAAGTGCCAGACTTCATAGCATTTAAAAATGAGTGAAAAGAAGAATGTGGAGTCACATTGTGTAGACAGTTTGATCAAGAAGTTTAGACAAGAAAAAGAAAAGAAGACTTCTGGGAACCAAGAGGGGAGAGTAAGCAGTAATTGCCATAACTTTCCCATTTTCACATCCAAACAATCATAAAACAGAGCCCCAAAACAAATCCTAGGACAGCAGAATCAGAAAAAAAAAGACAAGATGAAATAGTCTTTGAGCTCAAGAAATTTGGAAGACTGAAAAGAAGGGTTTATTTCATTTGAGTGAAAGGGGAACACTGTCCAGCACAGGAAGCATCCCAGCAAGCCCCACCTCAGCAAACCAATGGTACACATTCTGAACCCCAGTGTGGTGAAGCAGGCAAATGCCAACACTACAACTCCCCACCTACCTAAGTATAGTCAAAGGAATGAGAAAACTCCAGCTCTGAGAATCACTGTGTGCTTCAGCATAACCCCTGACAAAGAGGTTGACACTGGGCCTCTGCCACTTGCTTCAGTATATGCCCAGGAAAATGCAAAAACACCCCGTTGACCCCAGCACACACCAGACACCATCACTAGGACTCAGGCTCAGCACCAGGTAAGCTACCAGACCACTATGGCCTCTAGCAATCCCAACCAACACCCACCCAATCCCCTCAGCAAAGCACCATACATGAGGGTTCCCCGTGGGTCTCAGGACAACATCAGTGAGCACCAGGTAAACAACCACAGCCTAGAGACATTGGCACAAGAAGACTGAGACACTGCACCTTCTCCCCAGCCATGGAAATCAAATTTAAAAGAAAGGATATGGACCAAAAAAAGAAAGATAAGAATAAAAGCAACATAAAAAGAATCTTACCATAGAAAGTTACCATGGTGACAGAGGAAGATCAAGACACAAACTCAGAAGGGGACAACAATGTCAAAACAGTTGTGGACAAAACACCAAAGAAAAATGGAAAGTGGTCTCAACACCAGAAAAAACTCATGAAAGAGGTTAAAAAGTAACTTAAAAATCATAGAAGAGAGATAGAAGAAAAACTGGGGGAGAGGAATAGGAATGATATAAGAGAATTATAAAAAAAGAATAAACAGTTTAAAAAGTAGAAAAAGATATACAAAAGTCACTGAAGAAAACAACATCTTAAAAATCTAATTGGCCAAATCAAAAAGAAAATACAAAAGCTGATTAAGGAAAACAACTCCTTGAAAATTAGAATTTGGCAAGTGGACGCTAACGAATCCATGAGATAGCAAGAATCAATCAGACAAATAGAAAAGAATGATAAAATAGAAGAAAATGCTAGATACCTCATGGGAAACCAAATGACCTGGAAAATAAATCCAGAAGAGATAATATCAGAATGATTAGACTACCTGAGAGCCATAATCAAAAGGAGCATCTGGACAGTATTTTCCAGGAAATCACCAAGCATAACTGCCCTGATGTCCTGGAGTGAGGCCAAAGTAGGTATCAAAAGAACCCATGGCTCACCTCAAGAAAGAGACCCCAAAATAAAAACATCAAGGAACATTATAGCCAAATTTCAGAACTATCAGGTCAAGGAAAAAAATACTGCAAATGGCCAGAGAGAAACAATTCAAATATGTGGACTTAGCACTGCAACATTAAAAGACTGGAGGCCATGAAACATAACATTCCAGAAGACAAAGGAGCTAGAACTACAACCAAGAATCAGACTACAACCTCATGAACTTAAGCACGAATACGTCAAGGGAAACAATGGTCATTAATGAAATAGAAGGATTTCAAGCTTTCATAAGGAGGAGACCAGAACTGAACAACAAATTTGATCCCCAATATCAAGACCCAAGAGAAGTATAAACAGGTGAAAGGAGGAAAGAAAATATAAGGTACTCAATCGAGCTAAACTGTTTACCTTCCTCCATGGGAAGATGATGCTTGTAATTCTTAAAAACTCTATTACTAATAGCACAGCTAGAAGGAATAGGCATAGATAGAGGATATGGGCATAAGGTAAATTTGAGAGAAAAAAACAAAAAAATTATTAAGGGATGAGGAGTACAAGAGAGGCAGAAGGAAGGGAGAGGTAAAGTGGAGTAAATTATTTCACATGAAGAGACAAAAAAGACTTATTACAGTAGAGGAGAAGATGGAAGGGTGGGTGATGGGCATTGCTTTAACATTATTCTCATCAATATTGGCTCAAAGCAGGAATTATATACAGAATCAGTTGAATGTAGAAATCTATCTTACCTGACAGGGAAGGAGAAGGGAATGAGATTAAGTAAAGAAGGAGGGGGAGGACTGATAGAAGAGAGGGCAGATTGGGGGAGGTGGTAGATAGAAGCAAAACAATGATGAGGAGAGAAAAAGGTGATAGGAGAGAGAAGACAAACAGGAGTAAGAATGGAGATGGACAGAAATACAGCTAGTAATCATAGCTATGAATGTGAATGGGATAAACTCTCCCATAAAATGGAAGCAGATAGCAGAGTAGATCAAAAATCAAAATCCTACAGTATGTTGTTTACAAGAAACACACCTGAAGCAGAGAGACACAAACAGAGTAAAGATAAAAGACTGGAGCAGAATCTATTATGCTTCAACCGAAGTAAAAAAAAAAAAAAAAAGCATGTGTAGCAATTCTGATCTCAGACAAAGCAAAAGCAAAAGTAGCATTAATTAAAAGAGATAAAAAACGAAGCTATATCCTGCTAAAAGGTACCATAGACAATGAAGCAATATCAATATTAAACATACATGTACCAAGTGCTATAGCACCCAAATTCTTAAAAGAGAAGTTAAGTAAGTTATAGGCCTTATGAAATGTAAAAGAGGTTACTTTGATTATATTAAAATAAAGAAGCCTTTATACAAACAAAACCAAAGCAGCCAAGATTAGAAGGAAAGCAGAAAGCTGGGAAAAATCTTTACAGCAAGTGTCTCTGATGAAGGCCTCATTTCTCAAATATATAAAGAAACGAATCAAATTTATAAGAATGCAAACATTCCCCAGTTGATAAATGATCAAAGGATATGAACAGGCAGTTTTCAGACGGGACAATTTGTTGCAGAAGACAGGAGAGGATGGGATTGTGTATGCAAGTTGAAGCATTTGCTTTGGTTAAGAGAAGAACTATCCCTTTATCAGAGAGAAGAGTGAAGGAGGAAATAGTGGTGGAGTGATAAGAGAAGAAGAGGAAGGGAGAAGAAGTAACTGATCTCAGTCTTTTCAATGAAATCAGGCATGTTCATCAGCTGAGATTATGGGGGTAGGAGTGCTTCATGGAATAATTGAGGAGATATTTTTAAAAGTTTGAAAAAGTCAACATGGTAAGTAGAATATCAAGTAAAATACAGAACTATAAAATAATTGCCTTGCTGTAAAGAGAGCCAAGTTAAGGTTATGTAATATAAATATGCAGTGGACCCTTCGACGCTTGGATTTACTGCTTAGCATCATTTATATTCTCCAACATTGTCCCACCACCACCCCACTCCAACAAATGTTTCTTCCACTTTTTCTAGTCAGTTGCTTTAATTCTTAGCTAAGTGATTTTTTAAAGAGCTGCAATTTTAAATGAACTGCAATTCTTACAGAATGAACTATGCTGAGACAGATTATTTGAGGGTCTTTAAGGTGCAAATCATGAAAAGAGAAGGATCTCTTCAGAGATGGTGTTAAGAACCCACTTTAAAATGATGACCAACTGCCTTGAATTTATGGTATCATTCTTTCAAGGTAATCAAATTCCTTCACACATATCATTGCTTTATTTACATCCTACCTCTTATATAGTCTTATGGTTGTGGAAATAGTAACCTCCATTTTGCACCTGGGTAAAGTGAAGAATCACATAATGACTGGATTTGCTCAAGTAATCACAGCAAGAGCTAAAGCTAGAAGTCCAGTATACTCTTATTGCCCCCAAAGAGGAACTGATTCTTATTCAAAAAGGGTGCAGTACAAAAAGGCTTTGTAGGCATCCCTATCAACACATCCAGAACATCCGTTGTGGTTAAATTCATTAAGCATAATGGGATCATAAAAAACAGAGCCAGAATAGAATCCATTTCAACCTACAGATGATGAGACTAAGACCTAGAGAGTTCAATTCAGCTCAATTCAACAAGTATTTATTAGATATGTCCTATGAGGATTAGAAAAGTCTATTAGATTCGACAATTACAAAATCATTGAGGTGGAGATGGAAGTTTCTGTTGAATGACATAGCTTAAAATCAAAACTAGGTTTCCCGACACTAGGTGCAGGGCTCTTGTCACTGTACTGCCTTTGTAAATTTCAATTTGAACACCATCCAAACAGTGCCTTCTTCCACATACCACTCTAAATAAGAGAGATTACCTATATAATTTTTTGAAATACAGGTTCATCATAAAGTCCAGTGTAGCTTTTATTTTTCTTTGAAATTATAGACATATATATTTCTTTGTTGTTTCTTGCTGTTTTTCCCTTTGGTTTAGAAATTTCATCCTGGAAGGCTTTCAGACACAGAGAATATCCTAGTGTGAAATGGTTAATAGTGGTTTCAAGTAATCATTACTCATTATAATCCCAAGTGACTTTTGTGGGCATCTGGTAGTCATTAAGAGGATTAAATTTATCAGACAAGTCATTTTGCTTAATTAGGTGGCTAACTGGCAAGGCCATCTTACTGAACTGCTTTAAAATCATCCCTAGTAGCCTCAAAACCCCTTGTATGGATAGGAAAAGCTCTTCAGTTAGTCTCTCTTATACCAGGGACTGCCAAAGATCTCTTTACAGAGTACAACAAGAGCTAGTGATATGTCTAGGATTCGTCATAGATTTCTTCAAACTATCAAGGCAGATTTTCTAAAGTAAAGGCAATAAACCTTCTGGACAGGAAAGTAGCAAAGCAATTCCACTTAAAAAGTTCAAATTTGGGGGTTCTTCTTCCTGTTGAGACAACTAGACGGCAGAATGGATAGAGCTCTGGACTTAGGAAGACCTTGGTATGAATCCTGCCTCAGACACTTATTAACTGTGCAACCCTGGGCAAATCACTTAGTCTCCCTCAGTTTCCTCCTCTATAAAATGAAGGAGTTGAGCTTGGCTTCTAAATTCCCTTTTAACTATAAAGATATGATTCTAAATTAGTGAACATCATTTTAGCTTTCTCAGTGCCTCATGTCCACAATAGGTTCATCCCATCCCAAATGTAGAACCTAGTATGGACTATTAACCAAAGGCATTTGAAAGGCAAGACCTTAGGAAGAAACATGCTAGAGTAAATGATTCAGAAATCTCATATTCTCAGGATTCAAATTGTATCCTTAGAAGAAAAAATAATAATCCTGAAAGACTGAAATTCAGCATTTGAATTAAGCTACCATGGTTGGGTCTGTTCTATGACACTGCAGATCTGACACTCCGTTGTGAGTTCATCTTTTTTCATAATACAAAAGAGCAAAAGAGAGAATTTGAATAGCTCGTCTGAAAATAAAATAAATCATAAAAATCTATAAAGAAGGTCTAGAACTCTTGTAAATGAGATAGGTAAATGAATGGGAGAAAAAAAAGACCTCAGGAGGTAGAAAGGGAAGAGGAATCATGGGTTTGACCTGATATTCTATCTCCAATACTTTCTGTGCACTTACATACTATAATAGGCCCTTCTCTTCTTGTAATGTCCGTTTGCCTTTTCCTTTGACTGAATGAACAATTCAAGCCTTTGAATGCAAACATCTCCCAAGAATCCTTTGGATGCCATACAGAGTTCACAGGTCTAACAACTCTATCACAAGAGTAGCAGCAGTAATTGGCTCCCATGAGCCCTGGCTGCAAGCAGTAAAGAAATGATTGAGCTGTGTGGCCAGGGCAACCAAGCAAGGGTGCACCAATCAGTGAGGAGCAGCCAGAGGAAAAAGAAAGAGGAGCTACCCCAGGGATCTTCCCCCCCCCACACATGTACATACAGGCACAAATACAATCCCAATGTGGATGGAGAAATCCCAGGAGGCATTTCTCCAAGCTGCCAAAGTTGGTCTGAAATTAAGGGAGGTTGTCCAACCTGGAAGCTTAGAAAGAACTCTGGGCAGACTACCTTAGGAGTCAAAGTGACTGATGAACAAATTTTCTTTATCATAAAAATAACCATTAACAAATCCACAGTTTGACAGTGTACTATGCATTTTAGGGGCAGAGACAGTCATTTTTGGTTTCGTTCATAAATACACTCAGAATGGTCTTTTACCTATCTCAGCTAGAGACATTTCATTCCCAGACATCACTTATGGCCCAAGCTGACAAGTCTGTGTATGGTGACATTCTGCTGCTCAGAACCTGGCAAAAGGGGAAAAGTTTGTTAATTATGCCAAAAATTAATTACCTAATAGGAGAATAGTGGCAGGTGGGCAATACGACAGGAGTAAGTTTGGCATACTGTATGCTTATGAATAAGCCATGTGACATGTCTCTGAATGTCTCACTATGAAAGTGTCCCCCTGAGAGCCACTGGTCATGTTTCAGCTCAGTCCGGAACATGTTGAGTTTTTAATACCCTCTATGTTTGACCCATATTTACTAAACGAGGAAATTGTTGAATTGATCTCCCTGGATTACGGTGGAAATGTGTTTTCCTCCTGTTAGTTTGAGAGGGGTACGTTTGTTGCTGTTTTACTCTGATGTGACTTTACTTGCAAAAGTATCTGGCCTTTTATGAGAATTTTTCTGTTGGAATTGTTTTTTGTGGCAGTTGAAATAAGCAGTAACAGATACTAGGTAGCTGCTGTTGCCTACCAACATCCTAAGCATGTGAAAACAATTCACTACCTGTGATTATGCATCTTAGTGGCTGAACCTCCATTCTTATCATCATCAAAGAATTCACAGGGGAATAAAGTAGCACTTAGGCAGGGAACCATGCTAAATACTCTAGAAATGATTTAAATAGATTCCTGTACTCAAGGAATTCATAGCACTTCAATTCAATTGTCACATCCAACTCTTTATGACCTTAGTTGGGGTTTTCTTGGCAGATACTGGAGTGCCTTGCCATTTCCTTCTCCAGCTCATTTTACAGATAAGGAAACTGAGACAAATAGGGTTAAGTGACTTGCCCAGGGTCACACAGCTAGTAAGTATCTGAGGCCGAATTTGAACCCACGAAAGTGAATCTTCCTGATTTCCAGCCCAGCACTCTATCCACTCTTCCATGTCATAGCAGATAACATTAGTATGGAGGAACACCAAATAAGTACAGACCATCAGGTAAACAGTGAACCAGTATAGAAAGCAAACCACATATGTGAACTATAAATATACTGAAGCATCATGGTGTAATAGAAAGAGTGCCCAGTAAAGAGCCATGAGACATAAAGTTTCTGTCCTGCTATAAACTATTTGCATGGCCTCTTTACCCTTCAGGCCTTCAGTTTCCTTTAATGTGAGAATGAGAGGGGTGGATCAGGCCTGTTCTAGTTCTAGAATTCAATGATTTAGGGAGTAAGTATAAAAGTGTTTAAGAGCATTCATATCTAAAACCTTAAGAGTCTATGACCAGTTCCCTAATGAAATGGTAAATTATCACAGGATTGTCTAGAGGAGACTGGTAGAATCAAAAGAATAGATGGAGAAGAAAAGTTTCCTAAGACACTAGAAAAGAGTGTTTTTGGAGACAGAGTTCAAAAAAGGTTTAATTTTCGAAGAATCACAAATCTCAAATATGAAGTGACCTTAGAATTCATCTAGTACAATATAGTACTAGATCTACTACGTTTCACAGATGGGGAAATGGAATCCCAGAAAAATGAAGTCGTCAAAGGTGGAGGGAATGACAGCACTGAGGTCCAAACTCATTTCCTGTGACTCCAGGTTCAACACCATATATGCACATTCAGCCCTCTGTATATGACTTATGTGATGTAATGGAGAGAAGTGGAGTCAGATAACATAACTTAGAATCTCCTCCTCACTACTTCGATTATATTAGTTAAGTTACGAGAACTCTCAGGTTCCTTATTTAAGAAAGTTAGAGTTGAATTAGATAATCTCTAAGGTTTTTTCCAACTCTAAATCATATTATTCTAAGTAAGAGCCATTCAGGCAAAAAGCTAAGGCTTTGAGTTTTAGAATCAGTAAGGAAGGGGAGAATTTGGAAAACATTGTGGAGAAAAGAACCACAGAACTGAATCATAGCCTGTATGTAAAAAGATAAGGAAAATGAGAAATCTGAGTTTCCCTGCTTGGGAGTTGAGTGACATAATGCTCCTTCCTACTACAAAAAGGAAAAAAGTTATGGGGGTGGGTCCTGATGGAGAAAGAAAATATTCTGCCTTCAGGACCACATATAACTTGATTAATCTTGAGCCCTGCCAGCAGGAACAAAGAAATTCTATTTGTGATAATTGGATGTCATCTGGGAAAACCAGCATGTACCTTTGTTGGTCATGTCATTGGTCCCTAAAGACACCCCAAGCTAAAACTACAACAGTAACCAGCCACGAAATGCCAATCTCATTATACCTTATCTGTTTAGTTATCACTTGCGGTTCATTTGGACAGAGCTAGAAAGGCAAATTAACTCTTTCAAAGTATTAATACCCTACCAGACAATCTGCCCCTTTCCAGGTCAATAAATAGTATGTAAGGAGGACAGATATGTAGGAAAGAGAGAGTGTGTATGAGTGTGTGTGTATGTGTGTGTGTGTGTTTGTGTGTTTAGTCCAGGGGTGGGGCATCTGTGGTTTATATATGTATGCATGCACATGTGGATACACACATATACGTATATTCATGTATATGTGTATATATATATATATATATATATATATATATATATATATATATGCACATACTGTTGGTTTTAGTCATTTTCAATTCATGGTCCAACTCTTCATGGCCCTATTTGGACTTTCCTTGGCAAAAATACTGGAGTGGTTTGCCATTTTTTCTCCAACTCATTTTACAGATGAGGAAACTGAGGCAAAGAGAGTTACGTGATTTGTCCAGGGACACACAGCTAGTAAGTATTTGAGGCTAAATTTAAACTCAGCTCTTCCTGAAACCAAGCCTGACAGTGCAACACCTAGCTGTCTACACATATACACATACATATATTTATACTTAATTTTACACACACACATATACACATATGTGTTCTTGTGTGTGTATGTATATGCATGTATGTGTGCACACATGTGTATGTATATATGCATATGCATGTGTATATATGTGTGTGCATATACATACTTACACACATATACATATACATGCATGCATACACATATATCCAAGGTCATACAAAGCTGGTATGTGAACTCAGGTCCCCTGATTTCAAACCCAATTTCCGCTGAATTTCATAAAGATGGATAGATGGATAGATAGATAGACAGACATGTATATGTGTGTATATATATGTATGCACATGTGTGTTTATAAGTACATACATACACCTGTGTGTATGTACATGTGTTTATACATATATATTCATACAGGCAATATGTGTGCATATGTATCCACTTCGGATAGAGATAGGGTAGATGCTGGACCTACCAGATTTCATTGGTCAGGAGAACTTGTAAAAACTCCCTTGACTGATGCGTATCAGCACCTTCTCATTAACTTAGAATCTTACTAAGCTACTTAGCGACTGAGAGGTTAAGATATTTACCCAGGTTAGCTAGTTTGGGTCACCAGTAGCACTTGAACTCTGGTCCTCCTTCCTTAAAGGCCAGTTCTCTGTCCACCATGCCATGTTGCCTCTCAATGCTAGGTTTACAATAGCAAACTAATACTGCTCATCCCCTAAGAAAAATGGTACTTTTTTCTTCCCCTAAGGGCAATAATGATTGTACCAATTTCTCCTCTGTTTATTATGAGAGATTCAGGGGTGGAGGATTACAGGAACTGAAAGGATCACAGGTCAGGTCTATGAGCTCCTAAACAAAGCCAGAAGATTCAGTTTAGCGTTCTGTAAGCCAAAGTCACAAGTTAGGTACTGAAATGGCATTGTATTAATGCCTATCTTCTTCCTTGGTATTTCTTACTAATAAAGTACTAAAAAAGGACCAATTCAGTGATTTCATTACCTAAGGCAAAAGTCTCCCTTTGCATTAATCAATGTAAATAGGCTTTTACTGGAAATCAGGGATGCATTTTTAGAACTAAGGATATAATGCTTCATTTGGAAATACCATGCACTCTTTTTTTTTATAATTTCTAAGTGTTGCATTAAAAATAGAGAGACCCTAGGTCTGGATGGGATAAATCTGAGTTCACAAAGGACTGCAGAAGCACACGTTTTTTTTTTTACTTTTTACACAGTTTGCTTTTTGCTCCAAGCTCATTTGCATTCAGGCAGGTACAAACAGATCAAGCAAATTGCTGTTCAAGATACTGTTCAGATCAAGCAGGATTTATGCAACAAGAAGTAACTCAAAGTCAAACTCAACTTCTCCTTGCTTTCTATTTATTTTTCCCTCATGATCTAAGGCAATTTCCATTCAGCCAGAGTCGGACATAAATATTGACCAGTGCAATAGCCTCCCAAGGTTACTGCTTAGGTTTGGCTGAACTTCAACTCAGTGTTACCTCATGTACCCCTCTGAAAGCAGAGGTTAAATCATCTCTTTTCATTTCTTAATTCCCTTTGCATCTTTCCCCTCACCAGATAATCTAATTTAAAAATAGATCAGATTGGATCGATCCCAGGCTCACTAATTTTCCCTAGAATATGTCACATAATCTAATCTTAATGTATACATCTGTACCCTACATAAACTAAGGTCTTTGACCTAATTAAGAGACTTATGTTTTGTTATATGCCTCTCTTCTGGAGAGGAAACCAAAAATTCTGCGGTTAAGGAAAGACACATTTCATTGTCTAAAGGTAATCCTATTTTTTCAATGTTCTTCCCCACCCCCATGCTAGAGCAGAATCTCAATTTTCCTTCCAGGCATGGCTCCCTCTTTTCTGGCTAACCTCCTGAAATAAAGAAGAGAACACTGAGGCCTTACATTCTGCTCTGGTATTCATTGTACTTCCACATAGAAAGAGCCAGGATTGTGCTAGGGGAAATGTTGAGGCAAAGCAAAAAAGAAAAAAAAAATGTAGCTACCATCTCCTTTCCAACCTGGAATTCAGACTTTTTCACACTTGTCTTCCTTTCCCTTGTCTTCTTCTCCAGGTCCCCTCTGCTACAGGATCTCATCCAGGTATCACTGACTCATGTGCACCTATGTGCGACATTCCTTTTGTTAGGAAATCATGTGTAACTATGGTAGAAATCTAGATAGGCAGTGAAATTCAGTGGAAAGAGTATTGGGTTTGTGCCAGGCCTAGAGGCCTGAGGGCTACCCGAGTCTTACCTTACCTATCTCAGGTCTTCAGCTGGCCAAACCGGATAAACATATGAGAGAAGAGACTTTCCAGAGTCGAACAAGGGTTAGGCTTTATTCAGGGTCTTGGTTACATGTGCAGGGGGAATTCTTCTTGAGGAGAGAGGAATCTCCCAAGGAGGCAAAGATCTTACAGTAAGAGAATGGAAGTGGAAGTGGAAGAGGGAGAGGGAGAGAGGGGAGAGGGAAGAGAGAAGAGAGGAGAGAGGGAAGAGGGGCCTTCTGTCCTCTAAGGGCCCCTCAGCGCTAAGAGCACCTTCAGGCTTTCCTGACCCTACTTAAGCTCTCCCACCGCATAGTTTGCACCTGAATACCGTGCCTGTTAGACAACAATAGGTGTGCTCAGACCCGGGCCAATCTCGAGGGTGGGGATGCTCTCTCCCAGCACGTTTCCCACGGGAAGAGGGGGAAATGCACGAGATAGCCGGTCTCACACCTCAATTCCCTGCTGTTCCCTGGGGGGCCTCATGAGAACTCTAAGGTTTAGAAGTCCTCACTTTTTACCTGCCCGAGACTGTCCACATGGAACTGAGCTTACACCCCCAACAGGTTTGAAATCAGGGGACCTGAGTTCACACATCAGCTCTGTGTGACCTTGGAGATGTTGGTAATCTGTCTGCTTCAGTTTCCTCATTTTTAAAATGAATGAGTTGGCCACCCAACAACTAATGCTAGAGATGATTCTGTTACATTTACATGGATTTTTTAAATGTTCAGGACTACCTAGAGCGGTGAGTTGGCTGGAATTGTTTCTTGACTTAAATATGTTTTAAAACAATAGATGAAATAGATGAGATCTATGGGATTAAGGTCCACAAAAAAATGATGAAATATTAATTATTTATTAATAAATGAGAAGAGGAGATGATTGTTTTGTAAATAACTTCTGTGAAAAGGAAACTTCTTCTAGAGACAGACAGGGTAGCACAAGAGTTTCCACCATCATTTGTTTTTAACCTGTAAGAGGAAGAATCACAAAGCGGGAGGTCAAGGGGGAAAAAAGCAGAAGCTTTCCTTGTTACACATAAAGAAGTACTCTTTAGGGAGAGGGAATAGCTAATTAGTAGGCACTAAGGAAGCCCTGAATGATTTTTAATTAATGCAGGAAGCCAGTTGAAGTGTCATGAGAGTTCTTAACATCCAACTACAGGTGCCTAGTTGGAAGGTTATGGACAGGTCAACAGCCATCAGTATTTTAAGGAATGCACTATAGGTGAGGAACAGATAAAATCTTCCAAAAACTCTGAAGGAAATCCCAAAGTTCACTTAAGCAGCTATTGATAACAGATGAAGTCAATGGAGGAAAGTGCTCAATGTCTACCTGTTTGTATATATGCAAATAGTCTTTCTATTGTATCATTGCATTGCGATTTAGCTTTGTAAAGTAAAGGTATTCATTAAAAATAAATAATGTTATTTCAATAGTTATATGTTATGTGTATATTTTTTTCAGCAAAAGCCATAATAGATTGCTTTATCATGGTGTGGAGGTGACCCACAGATTTGAATGCTATACTATTAGAGGTTCTTACAGATTCTGTTGAACAGAAAAGTCTCCAAGTACAAGCCTAGGAAAAATGATAAGTTTGCTATCTTTGTTGAGTATAGATAACCTCCTCACTAGAAAGCTGGACATTGGCAACCCATGAAATGAACAAGAATACAGAACTCACCTCTATCCAGTATGGATCTTTTCCTTTTTTCAGTGAGTCTTGAAAATGCACAAGGACAAAGTGTCCTAAAAATTCCATTGAACTTAGATCACCAATCAATCATAATTTAACTGGAAGCAAGATGGATGCCCATAGATAAGGAGATTGCTGAATAAATTGTGGCTTTTGAACGTAACCGGATAAAGTTGTACCATATGGAAAAACAAAGTAGAGAATGCATAGTAATTTGGAAGAACTTTATGAGCTAAATTTACCGAAAAAAAGCAGAAAAAATTAATCACCTACTGCCTGTTTGACCACAAGCAAGTCACCTAAGCTCTGTGAGCTTTAATTTACTTGCTATTTAAATAAGAAGTTTGAACTAGATGACTTTTAAGGCCCCTTCCATATCTAAATCTTAGGTCATTAAATCAAACAACATTCAATGAAAATCGACTACATACTTGACAACAAACTAGGCACTGGGAAAACAAAGATAAAAAGAAAAGATTTCCACCACAAAGAGTTTATATTTTATCAGGAAAAATAACATGTCCACATATAAGTAAGTAAACTGAAAATATTCACAACATAGAAGAAAGGTAATTTAGGAAGGTTACTATTTGGAAAGTATGTTCGTCCTTTGCTGCTGAAGAAGACTATGTCATCTGAGAAATAATGACATGACTTGCACTTAACTTTGTTTTGAGCAAGGGAGGTCATCAGCCTCACTTCTCACTTCTGGTCACTGAATCCAGTGACCAGATATTCATCAGCATGACTGGAGATGACCCAGGATGAGGCAATTGGGGTTAAGTGACTTGCCCAAGGTCACACAGCTAGTGAGTATCAAGTGTCTGAGGTGAGATTTGAACTCAGGATCTCCTGACTCCTGCACTACTGCTCTATCCACCACACCACCTAACTGCCCCAAGTTTGGAAAGTATGCAAATGGCAGAGGAAGAGAAAGATCAGAAATACTAGAATGTAAGCAGTGGCATTTTATTTTCTCTACTTAATACTATTATATTTTTTCCAATTTCATTTTTCAGTTTTCAATTTTCATTTTTACGAAATTTTGAGTTTCAAATTTTTGCCCCTTCATCCTTCCTCTCCTCCCTTCCCAAGACATCAAGCTGTCTTATATAGGTTATAGAAGTACGATCATATTAAACATATTTCCACAATACTCATGTTGTAAAAGAAGAACCAGAACAAAAGAGAAAAACCACAAGAAAGAAAAAAATTAAAAGATTATGCTTTGATCTGTATTCAGAGTCCATAGTTCTTTTGCTGGATCTGAACAGAATTTTCCATCATGAGCCTTTTCAAATTGTCCTTGATCATTATATTGCTAAGAAGAACTAAGTCTATCATAGTTAATCATTTCACAATGTTGTTGTTACTATGTACGATGTTCTCCTGGTTCTGTTCGCTTCACTCAGCATCAGTTCATGTAAGTCCAGATTTTTTTGGAAATCTGCCTCCTCATCATTTCTTATTGCACAATAGTATTCCATTACATTCATATACCACAACTTGTTCATACGTTCCTCAATTGATTGGCATCCTTTCCAATTTTTTGAAGCCACAAAAAGAGTTACTATAATTATTTTTGGACATATATATCCTTTTCTCTTTTTATGATCTCTTTGGGATACAGACCTAGTAGTGGTATTGCTGGATAAAAAGGTAAGCAGAATTAGGTTGCCTTTTGGTCATAGTTCCAAATTGCTCTCCAGAATGGCTGGACCAGTTCACAGCTCCACCAACAATGCATTAACATTCCAATTTTCCTACATCTTTTCCAACATGCATCATTTTCTTTTTCTGTCATTTTATCCAATCTGATACGTGTGAGGTGCTACTTCAGACTTGTTTTGATTTGCATTTCTCCAATCAAAAGTGATGTAGGACATTTTTTATATAACTATAGACAGCTTTAACTTCTTCCTCTAAAAACTGCTGCTTCATATCCTTTGATCATTTATTAGCTGGGGAAGAAATTGTATTCTTATTATATATTTGATTCTCTATAAATTTGAGAAATGAGGCCTTTATCAGAGACACAGACTATCAAAATTGTTTCTCAGTTTTCTGCTTCTCTTCTACTCCTTATTACAATAGTTTTGTTTCTACAAAAACAATTTGATTTAATGGAATCAAAATTATCCATTTTGTATTTCATGACATCCTCTATCTCTTGTTTGGTCACATATTCTTCCTTCTCCCTTGCTCTCCTAATTTGCTTATGGTATCACCCTTTATATCTAAATCATATACCCATTTTGGCATTATCTTGGTACATGGTGTGAGATGTTGCTCTGTGTGTAGTGTCTGCCATACCATTTTCCACTTTCCCAGCAGTTTTTGTCAAATAGTGAGTTCTTATCCCAGAAGCTAGAGTTTGGGGTTTATCAAACAGTGGATTACTACAGTCACTTACTACTGTCCTGTGCCTTATGTACCTAACCTATTCCACTGATCCACCACTCTGTTGCTTAGCCAATTTATTTTGTTGAACATTGTCCCAGTTATATATAAAAATTTTGACATTCCTTTTCATTTTACTTTTGAGTTCTAAATTCTCCCTCTCCCTCTTACCTATTCCTCTCCCACCCTTTGAGAAAGCAAGTGATATGATACTGAAATAAAACTTTTTAAAAAAAGATTTGTGGAAATGCACTGGCGAATACTTCATGGATTGGAAGTTGTAGACATTTTTACATCTGCATGGGGGGAAGGGTTGCAGTACCCAAAAGAACCAAAAAAAAAATCATTAAACAATTGAAAATTCAGATATATTTTTATAAGACAAGAATAATTGTTCAAATAATTTACCATGTCTGATTTTTTTTCAATTACTGAAGTTAGTTAACAGTTGAAGTTAGTCAATTCACTAGACTTACAAGTCCATTGCTATGTACAACTATACATCTAATAACAATTTCCAGAACTGCAGGCATGTTTCCTTTAAGAGGACTATCATCTCCTAAGGATCAGTGTTGCACTTTCACTCTATTAATAGCGGCAAACATTATACATTTCCTGAATTTTCCAACCCAGTAGAATTTATCTGCTCCATTTTCTCTGGGTATTATTCTCTACTATACCTAATATGATAAACTCAATACCTCAAAACAGATATTTGAAGTTTCCATAACAGTTAGATAGTTATTCTCTCTCTCTCTCTCTCTCTCTCTCTCTCTCTCTCTCTCTCTCTCTCTCTCTCTCTCTCTCCCCCTCTCCCTCTCCCTCTCTCTCCCTCTCTCTCTCTCTCTCTCTCTCTCTCTCTCTCTCTCTCTCTCTTTCTCTCTCTCTCTCTGTATCTGTGTCTTTCTCCATCTGTCTCTGTCTGTCACTCTCTCTCCATATATACATATACATATACATATTTTATGTATATACACAAATACACATATATATGTAAACACATATTAGATACAGCTATATAGTTATTTACAAAAAACTGAGTCCTTCAACGCTTTATCACAGAGGAATGACTGATGGTGAGAATTCTAGGCATTGCACCAGGTTGACGGTTAAAATATTTTGATGAGGGAAAAGAGATTAACACCATGAACATAATGACCTGCTTTGCTATTAAGAAAGGCTAACCCTAGAAGCAGATAGTATCCTTACCCCTTCCTGTACAAAACAGACAAGATGGTGGTTTTGGCAAGGACCAGAGCTGTGCCAATCCTGGAAATAACAGGGTGATTGCAATTGGAGAAACTAATATTTCACATTCATAAAATGTTTTCCTTAATGAATGCTTAAATACTATTATAGGGCTATGAGGCAACATAGGAGAAATAATTTCCTGATCACCAGTAACAATCAATATTAAATTATTTAATTACTACCTATACAACCAGACTTCACAGTCAACACAGGGCAAGTAATTTGGTCAATTATCCAAACAACAGAAATAAAAAAAATCTACTTTTGTCGCAATTATCTAGGTAATTAATGATTTTTCGAGACATCATGACAGAGTGAATAGAGAGCTGGCTGCAAAGCAAAGAAGTCCTTGATTCATGAACAACTTCTGCTACTTATTGACTGTATGATCTCAGGCAAATCACTTAACCTCTTAGTTCTCAAGACAGCTCTCTAATTATGAGTGTCAGAGAAATTAACCAACCTACATCAGTAGAGGAAGTTTTCTCATATGGAAGCCTCCTGTACCATAGAACTTGCATGTCCATTCCCTTTCCTTAATGTTGGATCATCTCTAGTCATCCTGATCTATATCTTCTATATCAGATGATTCCAGAGGAGAAAGTGAGGCTGGGGACTTTGCACAGCCCTCCCTCTCTTAAATCCAAGTCACTTGCAAGTCATGGCATCATCTTCCTGATTCCATGGTCCTCTTTGAGAACAAAGGGCAAACAGCACCAACATAGCTAATGCTACTTTGATTTGCCTAAAGGATCATATCAATATTCTGTTTATTTTTTAGCTGAGGAAATCTAGGCATGTAATTTATAAAGTAGATGGAATTATATTTTTAAATTATTAGTATATTGCCACTTCTGAGTTTTTCCTAATTCTAACAATTGATTTCAAATAACCATAGTAAAAGTTAATTGGAAAAGTTGCCAACAATAGTCGTGTCAAGTTGATCTGAAATAGTAGTGCAATGTTAGACTCAGACTCAGGAAGAGTTGTGTTCAAATTCTGACTCCAATATCTAAAAATGTGTGTGGTCAAGAGCAAATCACAACCTCTCTGAACTTCAGTTTCTTTATCTTAAAGGGACAATACTAATACCTGCCCTATATTACAAGGTTTTGTGAGAAACAAATGAGATAATTCAGGCAAACAGCTTTGCTAAGCTTAAAGCACCATATAAATGCCAGTTTATGAGTGGGTGGAATCACTATAAAGAATTTTAGGTGGAAGAGGGGCATGTGCAAGAATCAGTAGGCATGAGTTATAATACATGATACCCACACCAAGGACATCACAGATCCATGGACATTAAATCAATCAACAAATGTTTAAATAGTTCCTACTACATGTCAGGCATTGTGTTAGATTCTGGAGATCAAAAACAAAAAAGGAATAGTTCCTGTCCTCAAAGACTTTATATTCTATCAGGGAAATAATCTTTTATTGTTTTTTTTTTCTTAGGCATTCATAACAGAAAGAATAATGATGGTAATTTGAGGCACTGTGACTGGTTTGTGGAAAGAGATACTTCAGATATCAATGGGGAATAAGCATTGTAGAGATAACCATCTGCCTGGCTAAAAGATGAAGGTGGCCCTAGAGGAAGCCTAAGGTGACCACTTGTACCAGAGCCAGGGCTGATGCATATTTCAGTACCACTCTTCTGGCTATGCATTAAGGCTAGAGTGCCAGGGCACATATCCTAACAAATATTCACCAATCTAAAATGAATTCTACTCCCAAGTATAGGTAGATATGAAAGGTGAGGGCACTCTTTTTCTTTGGGCTTTCTTTTTCTAGCTATCTAGAGTGGTACCAAATCAAAGCAAATTTTGTTGGGAATTATTTCTCTCTACCTTTGCCCCTTGGCTTTTCTTTTTTCAAAAGAAAAAGGGAATGATAGAGAAGTTATGTGCTCTGAAAAGTAGTCCTGACAGAGGTCTTCTAGAGAGAAATTGGAAAAAAAACAAAAACAAACATCTCTCTTTAGGTGTTTCCAGATTTGAGCACAGACCTGCTCTGAAACCAGGGCAGGGGCTGAATTCCCTTTAAAGCTGATCCTCTATACTGCTATACTGTGATTCTAGGTCTTTCCAATTTTCCCTTGGGAAATAATTTTAGTTTAAGCTTCAAAACTATTGCTTACCTGCAAAATTCTATTACTTAGTTTTGAAGATTCATTATGTAGCTTCATAACCTGTTTTGAGATGTAATTTGTATTTGAAAGAGATTCAAAAAGTAAAGCAAGTGATAGTTCATTATTCTGTAATTATATGTTTAAATACATATGATTCACCAATAAATGATGGGTTTTATACTCCCCACCCCCTATATCAGGCTATACACCACAGATTGTATACATTAATGAAACCGCTCTGAAAAATATGACATTATTGGTGATGAACAAGATGATTTTTATCATTTAATATTCCTGCTATTTCAGTGATTATCTTATTGTTTGTAGGATAACATAGAAGCTCTTTCACCCCTAACAATTCACATCTAAAGACCTTCACAGCCTGGCTCCTATCTAACCTTCCAGGCTTCTTGAACATGACTCTTCATTACCCACTCTCTATTCTAACCAAACCAGCCTGCTCAGCATTCTGTTACCTATCTCTGTATCTGCACAGGCTGTCACTCGTGTGGAGTGCACTCCCTTTTCACCTTGGCCTCTTGGAAGGAAGACTTAGCTTCCTTCAAAGCTCAGTTCACATGATTTCTCCTATGAGGAAGCCTTTCCTGATTCCTTTACTTGTTAATGCTCTCACATTCATAGGGATTTGAGCTGGCAGAGGATAGTGAAACCTTTCAATATCCTCCCTCTAGCAACATTAAACAGGAAAGAGACAGGGATGGTATCTTTAGACTTCAATCAGGGGAATAAATCTCCTTTTTAATGTCAACAACTGAGGTAAATCTCCTGCCTCCCCAACTTAGTTACAGCTTCTGGCCATTACTTAAATTCAGCCCCAAAATCTACTGCTCCCTTTACTACTAGACACTAGAGGACTGGGTTCTAACCCTAGACCCTCTCAGGGAATATATTTAGAGGCCTCTTCATTCTATAGCCTATTGCTATATAGAGGAAGTATCAATTCCATTATGTTTCATCAAATTATTCAAGAAAAATAATGCCTTGTTTCCATGACATGTCGCCATTTTACTATAAACCCACACCCAGATGGTCATATTTTAGATCTCATCCTCACCTGTCACCATGTCACCTCCATGATTCTGAAATTTTCCTGCTGTCCATAGTACCTTATCTTTACATCTCCCCCTGTGCCTCATTCTCCCTAAACCCATTTTTCATTCTCACTACAACTCCTAACCTCTTCATATTCCTTTATCTCTCTCAGTATATCTGACCTCATCTTTCTCTGTTGAAGGTCTCAAAACCTAGATTGTTCAATTCCATATATGCCATCCTCTAACCCCAGGTACCTTCTGCCCTTTGTCTCATGGTTTAGTTGTTGTTGTTCAGTCTTTTCAGTCATGTCTGATTCTTTTTTATTTAATGTTGGATTCTTCATGACCCTATTATGGGTTTTCTATGCAAAAATACGGGAGTGGTTTGCTATTTCCTTCTCTAGCTCATTTGACAGATGAGAAAACAGAGGCAAACAGGGCTCAGTGACTTGTCCATGGTCATATAGCTAGTAAGTTCCTGAGGTCAGATTTGAAAGGAAGAAAATGAATCTTCCTGATTCTAGGGGCTCAGCACTCTATCCACTGTACCCTCTAGCTGCCCATGTTGTTTATTTCATTTTGCCAAAACCTAACCCAAACTTCTTTTCTCCTGTTTGCCTGCTACTGAACCCTGTTAGAAGAAAACATAACATTGTACTGATTGAATCCCCGAAAAAATTGTCTAATATGTACTGTGCCTTCCTTGTTGCAGAGTAGTGTTTTATGCACCCGAGTGACTACCATTCACTTTGCATGGGGTATTCCAGGCCTACGCTTCTCAAGTACTCTATAGCATTTTTTCTTCCAAAGAAATTGTATTAAAGTTTTACTAATAAAATTGAGGTCCAGTAACCAATCTGAATCTCTTCTGGGCCTGCTCTAACTCAGGTCAGTATGGTAGTTCAGGACCAGCATTAGAATTCAGTGAGATGTTCATAGATTATTAAAAAAAATAGAGATTGAAGTAAATTTGGAGGGAAAAAATAGAGGTCCACTCATACACACACACACACACACACACTTATATGTGTACATTTAGTTTTCTATACCTCCTCCAGTTGAATGTAATCACCTGGAAGGCACAGATAATTTTATTTTTTGTCTTTATATTCCCAGATCTTCACACATTGCAGGTCCTTAATAAATATTTGAAAAACTGAATGGAATTGACTGAAATCCCTCTTCCAAGACCATCTTCTGCAAGAAGGTTTACTTTATCTTCCACCCATATCTATTCAGTCATAAATTTATATCTTCTAAGAGAGTATATAGCACTTTCTTTTATCCTATTTAATACATATCAAATGCTGTTTCAGTCTATAATTGTGTACATAAAATAATCCCTCAGCACATTGCAAGCTTTCTAAAGTAGGTACCAAGGAGGCAGAATAGTACAGGAGAAAGAGGACTAGATTTGGAGTCAGATAGCCCAACTTTGCTACTTATGACCTGTGTAGTTTTGAACAAGTCACTCAAACTCTTCAGGTTTTAGTTAACTCATCTGTTAAAAGGAAATGTCAGCTAGATGACCTCTGACACACATTCCAGCCCTAAATCCATGATCTCATATCTTATGTAAACTTTGCATTTAACTCACTAAAAAACACAGTTATTTAGAAGCACTTGTTGAATTAAATAATTAAAATTTTACTGTAATAATAAATGTAGAGCCCTTAAAAGATTCATTATTTCACTGATGGATGGCCTTACTTCATAGAAGTATATTAAAGTTTCTCCTATCTTATTTGTTTTATGAGTTGAATTCCATCTCTCATACAAATACAAAAAGGCAGGCATTCCCTACCTTGCAGGGTCTTATATTCTAGAAAGGAAAGAGAACAAATATATGGGACTAATGGCCAGGAAGGAGTATTTTGATTTTGAAAGTCACAGGGCTGATAGATGGAGCCATAGTAAAATATAATACCATCCCTTCTCTAGTAGCAATAGCAGTATTGATTTTACTATGGTTTGAGAAGACTGAGGAGAAATGAAAGCAGAGGGTACCACAGTAGCAAGGTGCCTGGTGAGAAAGCCAGGAAATGAAATGTCCACAGTGTAGTCACTCCTCATCTTCCCTCTTTGAATCATTATCATTTTTGTTTGTTTTCATTTTAAGAGATTCTTCCAAACAATCAGTGCAATTAGGTATGCTGTGGTTATATACCAACAGCCAGCACAGGACTGGGTCATGAGTTGGGTAGCTTATTTCCCAGGCCTAGAGCAGAGCTGTGACTAGCAGCTTTTGTACCTTGGACAAGTAACAGTGGTTGAAGTCAGTGGGAGTATTCACTTGAGGTCTATGGAGTTGGTGGAGGGAAGGGGACCATGCATAGACTACCAAAAGGTTTTTAAGCTACTTAAAGGGGAGGAAGTTTATCTTAGGACAAGACTATCACAGAGGGGACAGATTAGGCAGATGGGATCTGGAGATGTGTTGGACCTTTCTGCTTTCCTATGGTTGAGAGAAACTCTGGTCACCCAGTCCATGTTATACTTCTGTTGGGGAATAAGGACCTGGTTATCAACCCCTTAAAATCTTAGCTCATGTGCCTCCTCCTAAAGCTTTTCCTCATCATCATAGTTATGTATGTTATGTGCCTTCTCATACTTAACTTGCATTTTTTTTTATCTATGGGCATAGTGTACCTCTCAAGGAAATGTTTTCCTTTTTCCAGCTCCTAACAGGATATCTTGGATGCAATAGGTACTTAATAAATGTCTGTCTATCTGTCAACTGACAAGTGATTAAATAAATCATGGTTCCTTCGCACCATATTGCATGTATTATAATATGACTACAATGTAATGTATGATAATTTTCAGTAAATCAGATATGATATGACCTAATGCAGAACTAGAAAAAAATATAGAAAATGACTTACCAATGTAAACAAAAGGAACAATTAAATTAAGGCAGAATGTGGTGTAGTTATAATGACCAAAAGGAGTTAAGAAAATGAACCTCACTCTTTTAGTTGAACTATGATTGTGCAAAGCTGAACTGCTGTTGGGCAAGGCTGATTTGTCAGCTGGTTTTGCCCAATTAATTTTTTTTTTTGGTTACTAAGAAAGGTTCATGTGTGTTGGTGGGGAGGAGCTGACTAGAAATTTGTTGCTGATCAGTCATTTCAGTTGTGTCTGACACTTTATGATCTCATTTGGGTTTATCTCAGCAATGATACTGGAGTAGTTTGCCATTTCCTTCTCTAGTTCATACTACAGAAACTGATGCAAGCAAGGGTAAGTGACTTGCTCAGGGTGACATAGATAGTAAGTGTCTGAGAACAGATTTGAAGTCAAGAAGATGAGTTTTCCTGATTTCAGGCCTAGCACTCTATCCACTGCACCACTTAGCCCCTAGAAACGACTGTAATGTAAAAGCAAAATGCACTAATAAAAATAATAATAATCAAGCAACAATCATTTATTGAGGGCCTACTATGGGTCAGGCAGTATGCTAGGAGGGAAAAAAGAAGAAGAGGAAGAAGAGGAAGAAGAGGAAGAAGAAGAAGAAGAAGAAGAAGAAGAAGAAGGAGAAGGAGAAGGAGAAGGAGAAGAAGAAGAAGAAGAAGAAGAAGAAGAAGAAGAAGAAGAAAGGAAGGAAAAATGAGAAGAAAAGTAGTAGTAGCAGTAGTTGTAGTAATCACATGAAACCTTGTCCCAAAGATCTCACCTTTTTTTGGAAAACAGAGAAGAAAATCATATGGAAAAGCAATGAAGTATCATTACTTTCATCATTCTGTCTGCCACTGGCATTGTAAAGATGCTTTTAGTGAGCTCTATAGACAATGAATTTACATCCTAATATGTATATGTGACCACAAAAGCAGTTATTTTATTTACCTGTGTAATAGTCCCTAGAACTTTAAATATAAAAGAATAATAACAGGGTAGTGACTTATCCTTGGGCCATTTCTATCTGAACTCAATTAAAATTTTTTTAAAAGAATGAGATGAAGACAATGATAATAATATCTACAAAACAAAGATATTTTGTGGAATCAAACTGTGTTGAATCTGGTTTAAGAAATTTACTCATAAAGCAACGAAGCTAGGCAGCAGAGCCAAGATGGCAGAGTAGAAAGGCGCGTATACTCTAGCGCTTCCACCACAGCCCATAAAACACCTGCAAAGAATGACTGTCAACAAATTCTAGAGCAGCAGAAGCCAGAGAACAATGGAGTGGAGGAGATTTACAGCCCAGGGTGACCTGGAAGGCCAATGGGCAAGGTCTGTTGCACCAGAAATGGAGCAGAGCACAGTCCAGCCTTGGCCAGGAGGAGCAGGACCAAAGCAGACCTCAGGGGCAGAATCCCCAGCAGCAGCAGAAGTTCTCAGATCCCTCAACCACAAACACCAAAGGCAGCTTCAAAGGGCAATGAGAAAGCTTTTTCACTTCAGTGACAAGGGAGCAGGGTCCTCCCCTAGCCCCGGCCCCAGGCATCATGGAGGCAGGAACAGCAGCAGTAGCAATCAGTGGTAGCTGTAGTGGTGGTGGAGTTCCCAGGTCAAGGAGAAAATATTGAAAGCAATTATAAAGAAACAATTTGAGTATTGTGGAAATACAATCAGGATAACACAAGATCTAGTGTCTTCTACAATAAGGTATGGAAGGGCTTGGAATATGATACTCCAGAAGTCAAAGGAAATAAGATTACAACCAAGAATCACCTGCCCAGCAAAACTAAGTATAACACTTCAGTGGAAAAAATGGTCATTCAATGAAATAGAGGACTTTCAAGCATTCTTGATGAAAAGACCTGAGCTGAAAAGAAAATTTGACTTTCAAACACAAGAAACAAGAGAATCATGAAAAGGTAAACAGGAAAGAGAAATCACAAGGGACTTACTAAAGTTGAACTATTTACACTCCTACATGGAAAGATAATATTTGTAACTCTTAAAACTTTTCTCAGTATCTGGGTAGTTGGAGGGATTACACACACACACACACACACACACACATACACACACACACACACACACACATACACACACAGACAGAGACAGAGAGCACAGGGTGAGTTGAATGAAGGAATCATACCCCCAAAAAAATAAAATTAAGAGGTAAGAGAGGAATATATTGGGAAGAGAAAGGGAGAAATGGAATGAGGCAAATTATCTCTCATAAAAGAGGCAAGAAAAAGCTTTTTCAATGGAGGGGAACAGGGGAGAGGTGAGAGGAAAAAAGTGAAGCTTACTCTCATCACATTTGGCTCAAGGAAGGAATAACATACACATTCAGTTTGGTATGAAAACCTTTCTTACACTACAGGAAAGTAGGGGAGAAAGTAGGATAAGCAGGGGGGGGGGGTGATGGAAGAGAGGGCAAATGGGAGGAGGGAGCAATTAGAAGTAAACACTCTTGGGGAGGGACAAGGTCAAAAGAGAGAACAGAAGAAATGGGGGGGGCAGGATAGGATGGAAGGAATTATATTTAGTCTTATACAACATGACTGTTACGGAAGTCATTTGCAAAACTATACATATTTAGCCTATATTGAATTGTTTGTCTTCTCAGTGGGGATGGGTGGGGAGGGAAGAAGGAAGAGAAGCTGGAACTCAAAGTTTTAAGAACAAATGTTGAGAATTGTTTTTGTGTACAATTGGGAAATAAAAAATACAAGTTATGGGGTATAGGAATTTATCTTGCCCTACAGGACAAGAGAGAAGATGGGGATAAAGGAAAGGAGGGGTGTTAGAAGGGAGGACAGATTGGTGGAAGGGGTAATCAGAATGCAAGGCGTTTTAGGGTGGGGGAGCGGAGAGTTGGGGAGAAAATTTGGAACTCAAAATTTTGTGGAAATGAATGTTGAAAACTTAAAATAAATTTTAAAAAGCAATGAAGCTATCCTCAAACAATCACCTCTTGCTTAGCATAGTTCTCCTTCTATAAATAGATCCTTTGCTGAATGTGAAAATACCTGCAATATACTTTGGCTCTTTGCCATTAGCCCACCAACCCAGCATGCACATTTATTAGAATTACAAAATCAACCTGCTCATTTCCAGCTGGAGCCTGTGACCATCAAGGTTGAACCCAGAAGAGCTTTTACAACCAATTGATAATGCCCTGAAAAAAGAGAGTTTTCCACTGGTAATGCCTAAAGGCCCTGGAGTATAGAAGGAGGCACCACAGTGATAAACATCTGACATTTTCATTTGCAAGTATTCATGTTTCATTTTAGATAATGTTTGCCCTATTTACTTCTTAGGCAGCAATGCATCAAATATCCTACAATGTAATCCTTCTCTCAGCACTTACCAATGAACTATGAAATAGTATTAAATAGAATTAATTAGAAGTTTTAATGAATCATGTCTGTCCTCATTTATTATACAATGTAATTTTCTAGGAGTGATTAATTATGAGCTACAGATGACTGAATGGTTAATGTAGTTTGTTAACCTTACTAAGGAGCTATAGTACACAGTCAGTCACTTTTCTGCTGTTTATTGGCACATGGTTATTTACCCACTATCACCTTAAGTGAAAGGAAAGGTTTTAGTGACGTTGCCATTTAGGTGCACAGTCAGCTAATCATTTACTCACTGAGTTTTTTGCCTCGCCTTATTTTAGCATTACATAAGTTGAAAGACAGTTGGTGTGGGTGCTGGAATGGTTGAGGATGTGTTGTTGTAGGAAAGGGAAAAGGAGTCCATGTTACATTTGGGAGATTTCACACAGGGCTAACATTAGTCTTTTTTTTTTTAATAGAAGTTATACCTATATATAAAACCACTTTACATAATACAATGCCATCCCTTTCAACCAGACTTCTTGAGTATGGAGTGACTTGTTCTAAAATGGTATCAATATATATATATATTTCCTTTCAAGAAAAGAGCAAATTGCTGCTCCAAGAATATAATGGAAAATTACTGTACAAGAAAACATAGACGAAGAATAGAAGGGGAAACTTAGATGAAGTGGAAAAAGGGGAAATAAGCAGAACCAGAAAAACAATATACATAATGACAAAAAACAATGTCCTATGCTCTACTTGGAAAAAAAAACACAACTACCAACACTACCAGCAAGAAGTACAGCAATGGGCAACAACAAAAAATTAAAATTAAATGCTAAATAATTATAATGGCCAAGTTTGCCCTGGGAAAAGAGAGAAGAAAATGAATTTCCCTATTTTTCCAGAGATGGATGATTGTAGCAATGGAACATTATATGTACATATTATTAGACTTGGCAGATATACCGTATTTCACTGTATAATCGTTACAGATTTTATGCCAAATTTTTGCAAAAATGTGGGGTACGACTATTACGTGAAGCTTTTTAATGTGCCAGTATTTGGGTGCACAATTATGATTCATGGAATACTTGTGAATATACATTAAAATTGAATACTGATAACGTATGTGAACTTAATATATGTGAATTTAATACATGAGATAAGTGCATATACATATGCCACTGGTTAATATATTTCTGCTCTGTTTACCTTTTAAGTGGCTTGATAAACAGAATTATACCATGTGACAATTATACAATAAAAGGTTAGAAACCAATTTTTGGATTGAGAAAAAAGGGAGCCATCATTATGCACTGACAAGGATTAGGTGGTGAAATATGGCATTGGTTAGTTTTGCAAAAGTTTTTCTTATTCATGTTTTGGTCTTTCTTGAAAACAATGAATTTCTGGAGAAAATAAAGAAGAAGGATATCTTTGGGGAATATAGCTGTTACAAAAAAATACATTTAAAATAGTATAGAAATTATCTTCTGCCTGCTAACAAGAAAAGTCATGGATATTTGGTTAAATTCAATTCAATTAAATAATTCAAAAAACATTTATGAATTACGTGTTATGTTTCATGTGCTTGGGATACAAAGACAAAAGTTATAGAACAGTTTCTTATTCATTTTCATAGTTTCTTGACCAGAAGTTCCCTTCTCCAATGAATACGCAGGTCTGGACTCTGCCTCTATTTCCCCTCTCTCCTACAATGGAGATATCACCAGTAGGATAGACCAAGAGAGGAAATTCTTATCCACTTCCAGAGAAAGGACAATGGAGTCTGAACACAGAGAGAAGCAGACTATTTTCTTTTGTGTTTTGTTTTTTCCTTTCTCATGGTTCCTCTCATTTGTTCTGATTTTTTTGTACAACATGACTATTGAGAACAATATGTTTAACAGGAATATATATGTACAGCCATATCAAATTGCATGCCATCTTGGGGAAGGGAGAGAAGAAGGAGAGGGAGACAATTTAAAACTTATGGAAGTGAGTGTTGAAAACTAAAATAAATTAACTAAAAAAAATGAAAGCAAAGTCTTCCCGGAGGTGGCACTTCAGTTGAATCCTGAAGGAAGGGAGCACAGCTAGAGGCAGTAGTGAGAAATAGGGGCATTCTGTGGAGGAAGAAATCTGGATATATGTGTGTCTCTGTGTGTCTCTGAAAGAGATAAGACTGTGACTTCAATTAGGCAGAAATACCATAGAGGCATAACAACAACACACAAACTCAGGTCACAACACCTGGGTTATTTTTCTTTCTTTTTTTTTCACTTGGCCATTTTGTTGAGGATGAAATGGATGCTTTATGTTGTTCAACATGTACACTAGTCTTTTCTAATTGAAAGTTAGCACAGTTGGACAGCTCCCTGGTGGCAGGACAAGCCACAATAGAGCATGTCTATCCCATATGTGGTGCTTCTCTAATCAAACTCTACATTCATCTTCTACCTTTCCAGAACCTTAGGACACCAGAACCTAAGCAAGGCAACTTAGAAATTCAATTCCCCTCTATCATCCCAGGGAAAAGGAGAAAGATGGAAAATATCACCTTAAAAACCTAGAAGCATAAGCTAAAACCACAAAGAAGGATGATAGACTGCAAACTGGCCTTGGTTTTGCCAGCAAGGTGAACAAGCAATGTCAAAATGGTTAGAGCTAAGAACCACTGCTAGTGATTCTGTGAAAGACTCAAAAAGACTCAAAAAAGGAAGGCCAAGAGGAATGGCAATGACATTCAAATCATTTTACCTAAAAAGAGTAAACCATAAAGGAACTACTCACTGCACAGTTCACAGTATGTGAGTTGTTGTCTGCTTAACAAATTTGTAATTAGAGAGTTCTGAATTCCTAAAGTGAGTGTATGTGATAATGTGTTATCTTTTGTGGAAATTTGTGCCTACCATGCTAATTAAAAACAATAGTAATCACCAAATCTTTGAGAACCTCTATATGATCACAACATGTTAGAAGTGGAAGGGACATTAGAGGCCATCTATACATTGTAAATATGGGGAAATCACTCCCTAGAGACACCAATTGATTTACCTAAAGTCACCAATGGAATAAATAACAGGCCCAAAATTTGAACACAGGCCTTCTCTTATTCTAAGTAAGTAACACACACTTCACTATACTATACTGATTTCCTCAGTCTCATTAGTAACATTAGTAATGGAATTGTGTCCGTTTCTTAACTTTAATTTTAATTTTTGGGCAGACAAGACAGAAAAGGAGCTTACCAGTAGAAAAAGAGCCTTGGGGTAGGGAAGACCTTGGTTTAGGTCTTTCCTCTGACGTAACCTGACTAAGAGACCCTGGCCAAGCTACTTAACCTTCCAATGCCCTAGGCAATTTTGTAAGACTAAATTACAAAGTAGTAGCTGGTTCCCTTTAGTAAAGGGAGTTTCTTCACTAAAAGCTCCATATACCTATGAAATTATAGATCTAATCCCTCTTCCCCTCTGAAAAATGGATAATATTAATTCTTTAAATTGGTAATTTTCCTCACTGGCTGAAATGAAGTTGAGATATTTGAGTCTAAGAAGACTTCTGTTTCTGTTCTGGGTGAACTTCTTTGAAGAAGGCACTTTTTTCCTTCTTTTTATTTTCTTTTTTTTTTTGTTTTTACTGTAGATCTGTGTTGTGAGCTTTTATCTGTAATTGATTTATGAAAGAGTAACTGACATGTGAAGGCATTTATGATGAAATATTCCTACTTTTTTGGCTACAAATACAACATTCTCCCCCAACTAGCCTTCTCTTACATGTGTATATTATTCTTCTCCAGCACTAGATATAATAAAAATGCAAGAAATTGCCCCCAAGAAAGGCAATTCGGCACAAATGAACTGGTTTATTTTTATTCTGAGCTGAAAGATGCTTTCCTTCTTTCTGCCTGGTCATATATAAAATATAAAATCAGAAATAAAGCAGGTGAGCCAGCTACTGCAAAAGATTTTTGGAAAGGGGTTGAGTGATAAGGATGTGCCCATGTATTCTCTCCTTTCCTCTGTCTCAGATTCACTGATGCTCAGGAGGGGAAAAAATAGCACTTAAAAATGCTATATTGGTACTCCTGCTCAATCTATAGCTCCCCTCTCTCATTCCTTCCTCTCAAATGTTGAAGGAAACAAAAAATATACCCTAAGAGCGTTCTTTTGATGCTCATTCAACTCTCCTACTGGGTTTCTCTGACACTCACTTCTTGGTTCCTGCACATATGATTAAAACAAACACCAACACACTCATAAACACATATACAAGGAATAAGGAAGCTGAGTACTGAGATGCAGTCTCTTTTTCACCTTTCTGATAAATCTCTTATATTCCTATCACATCTGCCCAGGCAAGATGGTATCTAGGTTTCAATTAATTTTTTAAAGTATAGACTAGATTTAAAAGAAATTATACCAGTAGCAAATTAATTTGCATTTTGGGTTTTAGATCTCTGGCTTCATCCACTTTTCCATCAATGGTTACCAGTACTTCCCTATACAAACTTCTTTGTTCCTACCAAACTGGTCAGCTTACTCTCCTTAACTGGCTTTATAAAAGCCAGGTAAGTTGAGGTTGATGAGATCAAAGGATCCCATTCTACATAGAATGGTAAACATCAGCCAAGAAAAATCATCTTAAGAAAGGGTCTCTAGACTTTTTAAACCAATCAATCAGTAAAGATTCATTAAGCACTGTCTATATGCTCAGAGGACAGTAGGATATAGCTGGCAGAAAACTGACCTTGGAAACAATGAGATTCGCCTGGATTCACCGACACTGACACCTACCTGGCTGTGCCAAGATATTCCCCATAATCTCTCAGTATCTCCACTCTCATGGACTATAAATTGCAGAGCAGGTATTGAATAACACTAGTAGAGGGAGTTTATTCACTTAGAGTTCCCTGTACCAATGAAATTGCAAATGTACTACAAAAAACTGTGCCAGCACTTTGATAGGTGCTAAAGATACAAAGACAAAAATGCAAGTCCCTGATCTCAAGGAGCTTACATGTACATTTTATATTAAAATCTATGAAAGTCAGTGTGTTAACTTTACTTACAAGGAAGATCATGTGATTAGCAAAATGGCAAACTAGACATTTTCTCCAGTCCTCACTAACTAGAATAAAAAGAATGACATACCTGAAATAGAACACTTACAGCTGAATATTAGGAGAATAAAACAAGAAGGCCAACAAGGTAATAATATCTTTATCCACTAACTATGGAAAATGATTATCCATAGCTCATTCTGTATTGTTCCCCAATAGTTTCCATGTTCCAGTAGGGCACACAAACCAAAATATGGTATTGTGCTTTGAGACCCACTCAGAGACTTCTCTTTTGCTTTAGAGATTCTACCAGCACATCCTAGAACTTCCCATCACCTAGTTACAGCAAGCATTGAACACTGATATTGTCCAATCATGTGAAGAGACTAGGGCAGATGACGAATCAGATTTCCTTCTGCCTAGGGAAAGTTGAAAGCAGGAGAAACTTTGTCATTCCTCTTCTAATCTTAACAATGTACTTTGAATAGAGGAAATTAAGGTTTGGGGAAGAATGCAGAACTGAAATTCATACGGAACCATTTCTGTAGCCCAAGAATCTACTTGGGCAGGCAACAATGCTAGTGAAAAGCAAATTCCCTAGAGAAGGTAAAGCAGGAGGGGAAATTTACAACTTTGTGGTATGCACACAGGGTTAAACCTGCCACCAAAATTTGAGGAGACAGAAAGTGAGTGACAGAGAGATATAAAGAAAATGGCTAAAAGCATCAGATTTCATGAGAAAGAAAATTAAATTAAAAATTGAGAGGACAAGTAGATAATACACAAAAATTAGAAGGGATTATGAGCAGTAAAATATCCAAGAGATTATAAACCTTTCAAAATAAACATTTCTACACAGATCAAAATAAATCAATACTGTATGAGATAGCAGATCCAATGAATTCCCAAGAGGTCATGCAACTGTAGCAGGATGTTCCCAAAAGGTTCAAGAAACAAATCAGCAACTGAAGAAAATAAGTTAGAAGAGAATAAATAGCAAACACATGGCTCACCCAACAGAAATACATAGAATACGAAAATACTTGAATCCATGGTGGCAAGTCTCTCCAAAATAGTGAAGTGAAGGAAAATCTAGAAGGAGAGAAGGAAAAAGAAATAATGTTAAAAAAAAAAAAACACAATCTCTTTGCAAGCAAAACAGGATGGATGAAAACAATTTTACAACCATAGACATCCCAGAAAATAAATCACAATTCAAAAAGTTTGAACACATAAAGCAAGGAATAATACAAGAAACTTGTCCAGGACATCTAAAGGGCAGGGACAGGAAGCATCAGCCAAGTGAATCCACAGATTGCCTCCGGGGGAAAATACACTTCACACTAGGAGACACAATGGTTAAATTCAACAACTCCAATAACAAACATCAAATTTTGTGAATAAACAGGAGAAAAAAGTTCAAATATAAAGGAAAGGAAATACAAATAGTGCAAAATTCTACTGTTGCTTAAGAAGCTTTAAAAAGAAATTGAATAATATAATCCAAAAGGCAAAGAAGCCCCAAGATGTGAGTGAAAATGTCATATGATGCAAATCTGATCAAAAATAAAAAAGATGGATGTAGAATAAAAAGATTTGTGGCATTTCTTTTTTTAAAAAGAAATCACACATACATGTGGTTTATTCAACTTTTAAAGAGGACTGCCAAGGAAAAATTAAGTAATAAATTACCCCTGCATTTAGAGATTATTAAAAGACAAAAATCAAGAGAAACTTTATTGGTTCAAATGACAACAGTGAACAATGAAGATTTATTTTTAAAGTACACAAAATGTAAATAGAATTTAAAGAAATAGGATAAGTGACAGTGGAGATAGTACTGTGAACCAGCTTCTGAAAATCTCCTTCCCAGAGGTGAAGCAATGTATTTTGTGAGATTAAATTACAGAATATAAGGATGAAAAAAATGAGAGAATAAAGATGGAGAGAACAGACAGAAATGCATGATATACTCTAATCAAGTTCAGAGGGAAACAAGGGGAAATAACTCCAGTAGTTATTTAAGAAGATGGTTTGTTGGAACTAGGGAAGTTTGGGCCAAGGGAGGGATTGAAACAGGAGCAAAGAAAGGAAATGTAAGTAGGAAAATTCTTGACTGAATGTTGGCAGGGGGTCCAACTGAGGGACATCGCCATAGCGAAAAAGGTATATTCTGTAAAGGGATATAGGAACTTTAGAATATGCCCAATCTTCAGGGAGTTGGTGTACTATGAGAGAATGTTGTGTCTTTGTAGAAAATATTCTGCCTCAGAATAAAGGAAATCAAACTTTTATAGGGAACTGGAATCCAGAAAGGTGGAAAGCATGGGAACAGAGAAGATCTTGCATTTCATATGGGAAAAAAAATTATTACTGGGATTTCAGTAACGATAAGGGAAAGTGATCATAGGGATCAAAATAGCAGTAAGACAAGAGAAAGAAATTTAAGGTCTAAAATTAGGGAGAAGACAAAACTACACCTACTTAGGAATAACATGAAGGATTATTTAGAAAGTCCTAGGGAATCAGTAAATAAACTAACACAGGCAATTAACACCTTTAGCACAGTTGCAGGCTACGAAACAGACCCACAAAAATCAACAGCATTTCTATATGCTATTTCTATAGAATAACAAATCCAAGAAGCACTGATAGAAAAGTACTTCCCATTCAAAATAATTACAAAATGCATAAAATATTTGGGGGTCAATCTCCTAAACCACATGCAAAAAAGGTAGACATTCAATTACAAAATTCTTCTTAAAGACATAGAATTAGAAGAGTTAGAAAAATATCCATGGCTCAGGTCTGGGCCATGACAATAAATAGGATACGTGCTGCTCATGTAGATGCAAACACGAGTTGTCTAAATGCATCTGTGGGGAGGCACTGACAGATATCTTTGGAATCTTGCTTATTCATCTTTGATTCCTGCAAGGAGGAGAGCAGGAGAATGGGTTATGAGGCTAGCCATTCTGTTCTCTACTGACAAAAGGGTGCAAATTAGAATTATATCTATCTACAAACCTAAATATTGCTGGCCTAGTACAATAATGTATTTAGATTTGTGCCAGGGATTTGTAGAAAGACATGCATCCTATTTTTTCCAATAGGAAAAAATCAACTAAAAAAAAGCATAACAAGGAAATGAATCAAGTTTAAACAGTTTGACATCCAACAGAAAAAGATACCCAATTCTAATACCTCTAGGGGACTTCATAGCATCATTATTTAAAGGTCAAAAACCCCTAAGAATCACTGAATACAGACCTGATGCTTATTACCCTAGGTAACTAAGATCCAGAGAAGTCAAGTGATTTTTCCAATATGACACAGCTAGTATCTGAGGTAGTATTTGAACTGAGGTCTTCATAACCACTGGTTTAGCACTGTACCCACTTACTACATTTCCCTTTAATCCCTCTTGCCCCAGCATAACAGGACAACAGAATCATATTGCATTTACAAGTTAAAGGGTGGGCAATTGGTAAATGTCTTGGTTTACTTCCTGAAGTACTTTCTTTGTGGCAAACGGATAGATCTCAGGTTACCTGAGTAGTTCTTATTATATTTCAGACACAGGAAGCCAAAGCTATCATGAACATGCTCATCTTCTCTCCATCCTCAGCTCTGCTCTGGGTCTGTTCCATTCTTTTGTAGCTCAGACTCCCCAAAGTCCTGTCATTTCACCTATTACCACATTTTCCTCCCCCCAGCCCCCAATTCAATTGACTCCTACATCTAAAGATCTACCTTTTGGGAGGGGGCAGGATGAGATATTGGTGCTGTGTGGCTTTGGATTATGGATTGTTTGCATCCAAAGATATATATTGGGTCATGTAATGCCTTTCTAGGAAGAGAGTTATTACTTAGCAAATTGGCAGTTCATAAGAAATAGACTTCTTTATTTCAGACTGTTCCCCACCTCCCAGATTTCATTCAATATAGATTAGCCACTGTGACACCATCCTCTGAATTCATGAGTTTCTTCTTTAAAAAATAAGTAGGGAGATTTCCACTGGCAGAATCAAAGTGGCAGAGCAGAGTAAGCAACAAGTTCCCTCAACATTCCCCTCCAAACAACTTTAAAAATAACTTGTCAAATCAAATTCTAGAGCAGCAGAGCCAACAAAAAGTAGGGTGAGAAATTATTCAGATCAAGAAAACTTAGGCAGTCAAAAAGAAAGGTCTGTGACACTGTGTCAGGGTTAGCCCAAAGTCCTACTTGGTAGCAATACCAACTGAGGGCCCTGGAGGTAGAAAAAACAGCAGCAGAAATCTGGGAGCTCTCAAACCAGAAATGGAAAACATATCAGACAACTGGTCAGAAAGACACTATAAGAGACAACTGTGCCAGCACTGGGCACGGGACAGGAAGCTCTTTGGTAATGTCATTGCCTATACACACTTTCAGGTCACAGTTCCACACTGGAGAGGAGCACATGCTGTCCCAAGATAACAGGAGGTCCTGAGAAGTAGTATCACTTCTGATTCCAAGGAAGCAGTGATCCTAGCTCTCCCCAGGTCACACCATGTTGGAAGCACTCAAAACTTCAAAATACCCAGAATTAGCTCTGAAAACAGCCTGAATCTTGGGACAGTCTCCCCATCCACCCTGGGAGCTCCACTTAAATATAAAGTTCAAATTCAAGAAACAGGATAGAAAAAAATGAGCAAACAACATAAATATTACCTGACCATAAAAAGCTACTATGGTGACAGGGTAGCTCAAGACACAAATTCGGGAGAAGACACCAGTGTCAAAACAGCTACAAGCAATGCTGCAAAGAAAAACCTTAAATTTGATACAAATAAGCCTGGAAGAGTTAAAAATTTATTTTAAAAATCAAGTAACAGTAGTAGAGGAAAATTGCAGAGAATGAGAATGATGCAAGAAAATTTTTTAAAAGACAATTAAAAGTTTAGTAAAAGAGACAAAAAATACTGAATAAAATAAAAAAGAGGTACAAAAGGTCACCAATGAAGATAATTCCTTAAAAATTAGAATTAAGGGGGTGGAGATAAGATGGCAGAGTAGAAACAGGGATCTACTAAAACTTTCCCCCACAAAACTCTCTAAAAACCTATAAAAATGACTCTAAACAAATTCTAGAGCATCAGAAGTCACATAATGGCAGGCTGAAGCAAATTTACAGCCCAAGACAATCTAGAGGATCAACAGTAGGGGTCTGTCACACCAGGCTGGGAGAAGAGCATAGTCTGGTGTGGACCATGGTGGCACAGGTGGACCTGGAGCAGACTTTAGGGGACTAAATCACTGGTAGCTGCTGCAGTTTTGAGACTTTTCAACCCCAAAACACCAAAGACAGCTTGAAGGTCAGTGGGAAAGGTTTCTCACCTGGCTGAAAGGGGAGCACCGTACAGCTCAGATCCCAATCATGTGGCAGCAACCACCACTGAAGCTGCAGCTTTTTCTGGAGCACTCCACTGAACAAAAGTAATTGGCTGGGGAACTGAGCAAATGGGGGAAAAGAAGCAGATTATACATTCCTACTTTCTTACAGCACATACATACAACCAGAGCAAGACAATAAAACCAAAGCTCCTCCATCCAAAGACTCCAAGAAAAATATGAATTGGTTTCAAGCCATGGAAGAGCTCAAAAAGGATTTTGAAAATAAAATAAGAGAAGTAGAGAAAAAATTGGGAAGCGAAATAAAGTGATGCAAGGAAATCACGAAAAATGAGTCAATAGCTTGCTAAAGGAAACCCAAAAAGTGCTGGAAGAAAATAACAGCTTTAAAATTAGACTAACCCAAATGGCAAAAGAGGTCCAAAAAGGTCAATGAGGAGAAGAATGTCTTAAAAAGCAGAACTGGCCAAATGGAAAAGGAGGTCCAAAAATTCACTGAAGAAACAATTGCTGCAAAATTAGAATGGAGGAAATGGAAGCTAATGACTTTATGAGAAATCAAGAAACCATAAAATAAAACCAAAAGAATGAAAAAATAGAAGACAATATGAAGTATCTCGTTGAAAAAAGATTGGAATGGATTCAGGAGAGATAATTTAAAAATTATTGGACTACTTGAAAGCCATGATCAAAAAAAAGAGCCTAGATATCATCTTTCCAGACATCATTAAGAAAACTGTCCTGTTTTCTAGAACCAGAGGGGAAAATGAAAATGGAAAAAATCTGCTGATCACCTCCTGAAAGAGATCCCAAAGGAAAACTCCTAGGAATGTTGTAGCCAAATTTCCGAGTTCCCAGATCAAGGAGAAAATATTACAAGCAGCCAGAAAGAAATAATTCAAGGACTGTGGGATCACAATAGAGATAACACAGGATTTAGCAGCTTCTACTGAGGGTTTGGAATATGACATTCCAGAGGTTAAAGGAGGTAGGATTAAAACCAAGAATCATCTCAGCAAAACTGAGTATATTATTTCAGGGGGAAAACTGGAACTCCAATAAAATAGAGGACTTCCAGGCATTCTTGCTGAAAAGACCAGAGCTGAATAGAAAATTTGATTTTCAAATACAAGAATCAAGAAAAGTCTGAAAAGGTAAACAGCAAAGAGAAACCATAAGGGACCTATTAAAGTTGAACTGACTGGTGTGTCTCCTGCTTCGAGTTTCTCCCCACTCCAATTCATCACCCATTCAGCTACCAAAGCAATTTTCCAAAAATGCAAGTCGAATCATGTCATCTCCCATTCACTCAATAAACTCCAGTGGTTTCCCATTGTCTCCAGCAAACACAAAATGTTCTATTTGGCATTCAAAGTTCTTCATAACCTAGTTTACTCCAAACATTCTAGTCTTCTTACATCTCACTCCCTAGTACATACTATTCAATCCAGTGACACTGGCCTCCTAGCTATTTCACAAACTAGATTATATCCATCTAGTTCTGGCTGTCCCCCATACCTTCTTCTACTTCAGCTACTGACCTTTCTGGATTCCTTTAAGTCTCACCTAAAATCCTACCTCCTACAAGAAGCTTTCTTAAGCTTCTATTAATTACAGTGCCTTCCCTCTGTTAATTATTTAATATTTATCCTATATATATTTTGCTTGGCATATTTTTGTTTCATTTCCTGATTGCTCTATTCAATAAATTCTAATGGCTCTCCATTTCCATCAAAATCAAATATACAGATAAATGTCTCATATCTCAAACATAAAAAGGATTTTGCCAAATCTATAAGAATAGGAGCCATTCCTCAATTGATCAATGATCAAATTATATGAACAGGCAATTTTCCAATGAAGTCAAAACAATTTATAGTCATATGAAAGAATATTCTAGATCATTATTGATTAGAGAAATGCAAATTAAAACAATCTTGAGATATCATTACCAGATTGGCTAAAATGGTTGAAGGGGAAAGCGACAAATGTTGGAGGGGATGTGAAAAATTCTACTAATTCATTTTTGGTGGAATTGTGAACTGATCCAACCACTTTGGAGAGCAATCTGGAATTATGCCCGAAGAGTTATTAAATTACCTATACCCTTGGACCTAGCATTACTAGTACTAGGTGACTTCTCAAAGATGATTAGAAAAAAGGAAAAGAATCTACATATACTAAAATATTTATAGGAGCTCTCTTTGTAGTGACAAAGAACTGGAAATTGCAGGGATGCCCATTAATTGGGGAATGGCTGAACAAGTTGTAGTTGATGATTGGGATGAAATATTACTGTGTTATAATAAATGATGAGCTCAATGATCTTAAGAAAACTAGAAAGATTCACACAAAATAATGTAGAACAAAATGAACCAAACCAAGAGATCACTGTATACAGTAACAGCAATATTGTTTTAAGAATAACTTTGAGTGAATAAGCAACTTTGACTATTATAAATACCCAAATTAACTATAAAGAATATAGAAGGAAAGATGTTATCTACCTCTAGAGAAAGAACTGATAGACATATAGAATAATTTTACATATTCATATATTGTGTGTGCATGTATGTATATACACATATGTGCACACACGCTTATATGTGTCTAATGGTGGCCATCTCTAGGGTAGAAGGAGAAATAAAGGAAAAAATTATATGATAACTTTGTTGTATATTTGAAGGGAATAGCTAGGTGTACATGGTGGATTTGCAGTTTCATGTGCAATCATTTTTTGTTGGGCTATATTGTGGAAATGCTTGTTTTGTTACATTTATTAAAAATAAAATATTTTTTAAAAATTCAACTACAAACTGCTCTCAGTGTTTTAAAATTCATTACAATCTTGCCCCAACTTCACTTTCCAAATTTGCCTTTCCCACTCTCGATAGTTAAACAAGTCCGGCCAAATTTGCTGTATTTCATTCACAACACTCCGTCTCCAGTCTCATTGCCTTTTTAGTGGCTGTGCCTTTCCTTGGAATGTACTTTCTCTTCAGCTTTACTTCCTGGAAGTTCCTGGATTTTTTTCCAGATGAGTTCAAATGGCATCTTCAATTTGAAACCTTTCTTGCCAGAACGCCCCTCCCTCAATGCCTTATATTTATTTGCTTTATATACATATATATGTATATATAAATATTTTTATATTATATATAATATATATTATATAATATTTTAATATAATATTTAATATTATATAATATATATTATATAATATTTTAATATAATATTTAATATTTTATTTTTAATAATATTTTTATTAATAATTAATAATATTTTGTAATATATGTATATTTATCCATGTACATATTTCTTCTCCAATTCTCCATCCTCCACATAGAATATATGATCCTTAAGGGCAGGAATGTATATGTTTTGTCTTTGTCACTACAGTAACTAGTAAACGACATAGCAGGCATTTTATACATACTTGATGACTGATATTTGTTTAGGACTTAATGGTTTACAAAGAAGATAAGTGTAAAAATAGTTTTATCTTCATTTTAGAGGATTAAAATCAAGTTGTAGAAAGTTTAAATGACTTTTTTCTGTTTCACAGATCTCAGAGGTGTCTGAGACTGGATTCAAACTGAAGCATCTCCTTTGGGTAGATGGTCAAAGAAGTAACTTCTAAAGTTCCTTCCCACTCTAAGTCTATGGTGCTTCTGTTCACCCCAGGCTAAAGAGATGTTTCATTCTCTCTTAAGAAATTATACAGCCATTATTATCAGAATCACTCTTTGACATTTAGCATAATCTTTGCATTATGCCTGGATATAAGGTCATCTGTGGGCTATAGAGTTTTAGGAACAGAGAATTGGAAAGAGTCGAGGAAAAGGTCTGCCCTCTTCTGACTCACTACTGTATGAATCAGCGAGGAAAGGAACCTCTCAGTCTGGTATTATAGAAATAGTACAAGGAATGAGATCTCAAGGATAAAGAATAAGGAGAATCTGTTGCCTCTCATTTATTATCATTACGAGTAGAACATGTTGATTTAGGGACCACTCAGAGTTAGTCACTGATTCTGGAGTGTAGAGTTGTTGAACATAAGTTTCTGTTCCCAAGGCCTTAGACAACGATGACCCTGTCAGTAATGTTACTTTTTCTTGATGGATGTCTTTGCAAATGAAACACAGCAGGCTCTCCCCTGATTCTGCGTTATTTCATTAACATAAACGTACCTTAGCTTCATTAAAACATTCTTGTATTCGTTAAATGCAAAGGACACTCTCACATTAATTAAATCAGCTGCTATTTTTAAAAAATGTTTTAGGCAAAGGGCATGAAGAAATTCTGTCCCTATACGTAAGCACAGGTAAACACACAGTCGTGAAGAGCTGGGGCCCTCTAAATCAATAGAGGAGTTGTCCTTATGAGTAGTGAGTACATCAGTATGTAGAAATGTAGACTAATAGTCTGGAAACAGCAGGTGATAATTCCATCTCCAGGAGTTATTTATTAGTAATGGCCAAATTCTACTGGAATTTGTGATTGTTGAAACCAGCTGGATTATTTTTGGCTAAGTAGAGCCCATATAGGTTCATTTTTGGATGATACATTGAGAATCTGAAGGACTAGGTGTAAAGATTTCCCATGCCTATGGATACCCAGAGTTCTTTTTCTTCTTTCACTTCTTGTGTGTTTTCTATGGCTCTCTTTGATCTCTAGAGGGATTAAGTCCTATCTGCAAATTCAAGGGAATGAAGGTTGTGGGGGAGGGGCACAAGACTAGGCAAAGTTCAGTGGTCTCTAAAGGTCCATGGGGTCACAGAATCACAGAGCCACAAAATCACAGACTTTGATTTATAAAGTCCTCAGAGGTCATTTTGTCCAAACTGTTCTTGAACAAGGATCCTTTTCACAACACACTTGACAAGTGAAGACAAAGTTTTTCCAGCACTTAGTTTGAGACCTGGCACGGAGCAAATAATAAATGCTTATTTCTGACTAGAAGATCCCCAGGGACAGGGTATTTACTACCTCCCAAGGCATCCCATTCCAATTTAGGATAAATCTATTGGAAGGTTTTCCCCTCCTTCCTCTTCACATGTCTAAAAAGAAAGATTAAGAAGCTGGAAAGATACCCATACTCAGATAAACCACTATGGAAGGATCACCCATGAAGGTTTTGCTTACTAGCACATATCAGAAAATATATTAAGAAATACTCTTCTCTGTGTCTGGAAAATGTTAGCAGAGGAGAGAAATGAAAGAAAAGAGTCCCAAGTAACTAAAACTTTTAACAAGAAACTATTACTAAACTTTGCCCAGATGCAATTAATCAGTGTGAGGTTATCGTTTGGTTTTCAGATATTCAGGAGTTCCACCTTCCAGAGATAAAGTAATCTACTAAAGAGACCTTCTTAACCCAGATGATTCAAATTTGGGATCTGGGAACTCTCTACAAAATTTTACTAAAGGAACTGGTGCCATTGATCTTCTGACTCAAAAAGCAACCATAGCCAATCTTTGTTTTTCCACGTTTTGCAGTGTTAGAAACACATTGACTCTCTCAGAGTTTGTCAGTCTAGCCATGCAAGAATGTAGGTGGGTTCATAACATTGGATCAAAAGTGAAGAAGCAAGATATTATAGCCCATCTAGATATAACTCAAACAATTTATTTCTGTCCATTACATTTATTTTCATTTTTGCACTGGCAAATTTTTAAGAAGTATAGTTTTATAAATAATTTCTTATGGTTGAATTTGGTTAAACTCCTGGGTCAGGATGGGGTTGTAAAATGGCAGCCTGTGAATGTTTACAATGATTCTTCCTGATCTCTCTGTAGCTTTGTAAACTATGAACACTTTCTCCTTCCTGGGTTTCATGACACTGATGTCACTTGGTTCTTCTCTGACCTCTCTTTCATTTCTTTTCCTATATCATCATTCCCATCCCATCTGCTTAGCATAGGTGCAACCCAGAATTCTGTCTCAATGCCTCATCTTTATTCTCTATATACTTTTTCTCTTGATGACCTCCTAGGCTCCCATAATTTCAATTATTCTTTCTATGCAGAGAGCTTCCAAATTTACATATCCAACCCTGAGGCCTCCAGAGGTCCAGTCCTGACTCACCAGTTATCTTCTAGGCAACTCCATATGAATGTCTCATAAGAGCATTAAATTCAACAAATCAAAACATTATACATTTTCTTTGCCCTTAAACAACCAACCCATCCTCCTAAATTCAGTATTTCTGTTGAGGGGTACCACTACCACTTGAGTCATCCAGGATATCATCCCAGTCATTAATTAATATAATTAATTCAATCAATAAATGTGTATTTTTTGCTATCATCTACTATGGGCTAAGATCTGTGCTAGGCACTAGTGATAAAATTACAAAGAATGAAGTCAAACCTACTCACAAAGACTTTATATTCTAATGTGGGATAAAATGATTTCACACACACACACACACACACACACCAAACCACAAGGATAACCATCACGCCTCAAACCTGTTGGTGAGTTGGGGGGGGGTGTCTATCCAAAGTATGTGAACACTTTTCCTAGCAGAATGGACAGAAAAGAACGATGTGCTCCAATGACCACAAAGGTAGCTGACCCAGGTACTGGAGAACACTTAGCGCTTAGTCAGGCATAGAAGATGCCAAGGTCATTCACTGCATTCCAGGCCATCATCAGTCATCTTGACTTTTGTCTTCCCACTAGACTTCAATGACTCAGGAAAAGGGAATGAGACTGAGGCCTTTGTGTAACTCTGTACCACTTAAATCCAATTCAGGTTCGAGTCAAGACATCAAGCCATGATGTCAATGGATCTTTTTGAAAGCAAAGGACAACAGTATGCATATATATTTGTATATATTTATCACAAATATAAATTAAATAATTCCAAATACATACAAAATTATTATATACACATTGTGTTAGGAGAACACGACCATGTGGGGGATCAGGAAAGGTTTCACACAGAATGAATGAAGCATTATTAAGTACTTACTATGTGCAAAGCCCTGTGCTAATGGTTGGAAACACAAAATAGTAAAAAAAAAAAAAATACAGTAAGACATTCCCAGTACTAAAAGAGTTCACATTTTAATCAGTAAGACAATGAATAAAGAAGGTGTGGGGTACAAGCCAGATGGAAAAGTCCCATGATTGTTGTTACGCAGCAAAACAAATGTTCATGCTTCTACGTTAATATCATTTCTCCTGATGCAGTCATATCAATTTCTGATATCAAGCCATTTGATGTTGCAAAGGACTTTGAAGGCAAGAACTTTCCTTTCTAAGGCTTCAATAGCTATGGCTAAAGCACTTGCAGATACAATGATCCAAGACAGTTCTGAAAAACTTAGGAAGAAAAATGATAGCCATCTCCAGAGAAAGAACTGATGGCATCTGAATGCAGATCAGACCACACTTCTTTTCTTTCTTTTTCTTGGGGATTTTTGTCTGTGTTTTCTTTCACAAGATGACTGACATGGAAACATGTTTTGCATGACTGTACCTGTATGTATAATCTATATTAAATTGCTTACCATCTCAATGAGGGGGGAGGAGACAGAGAGAGGTAAAGAATTTGGACTCAAAAATTTTTAAAAGAATGTTTAATACTATTTTTACACATAATCAGGGAAAAGTAAAATATGATTTTTAAATTTTAAAAAATGCAGAAGTAATTTCCAGAAGATGATACATGAGATGAATTTTAAAGGAAGGACTCCATGGGTTAAAGGTAAGAAGGGAATGCATTTCAGGCATGTAGGATAGCTAGTATAAAGGCACAGAGATAGAAAACTGCCTATTTATTAAGAAACATGGAGAAGGGTAGTTTGGAGAGATCAGAGACTGTGGGAGAGAGAGATTAATGTCCAGGGAGACTGGAAATATAGACTGAGGACAGGTCATGTAGTTCTTTAGAAACTAAACAGAGAAGCTTATATTTTATCTGAGAGGCAATAGGAAGCCACTGGAATTGAAAAGCCACGTGGTCAGATCTTTGTTTAAGGAAAATTTCTTTAGCAGTACTGTGTTGAATGGACTGGAGAAGCGAGAGATGAGGCAGGAGACCAGTTAGGAGGCTGCTGCACTTATATGGGTGAGATCATCCTTCATGCTTCACTACCTCCCCCATACCCAATCAGTTCCTAAGTCTTATTGATTTGTCTCCACAGAGTTGTTCATGCCCTTCTTGCTACTTATTTACCATAGAATCACAGTCACATTCCAAAAGGAATCACCACCATAACATACCCAACTTAATGTCATTTAACTTCTATTAGAAGAGCTCTGAGTGAAAGCCTCTGAGGTGAACTAGTCTACTTTTAGTTAGTTTTAACAGTCAGGGAATCTTCCTGACACCAATTCTAAATTTCCTTTTTTCCAACTGCTGACCACTATCTCTGGTTTGGCTCATTAAGGCCAAACAGTACAAGTCTAAGTCCTCTTCCATAAGACATCATTTCAAATACATGAAGACACCTATCACATTTCTCCCTCCCTCTCCCATCTCATCTTCTCCTTCCCTGTTTAATATCCATCGTTCTTTCCACTAACTCCTACATGACATGGGCTGAAGGTCCTTCACTATCCGAGTTGCCTTGCTTCAGATACTCTCCAGATTATCTACCAAACTGTGGTGGCCAAAGCAGAATACTCCAAATGCGTCTGACCAGGATAAGATATGGAAGGACCAATGCCTTTTTGTTCTTGGATGCTATATAACACAAGATCACATTAGGTTTTTTGATGGCCATCACCATGTTTCAGGCCTTCATTACCTCTACCCTGAACTATTGCAACAGCTGCATAATTTGCATTTTCTTTTATCCAATCCATCCCACTTACAGATTCCAAATTAATATTCCTAAAATGAAGATCTGACCATGTCACTAAAGAAGCTTCAGTGGTTCCCTACTTCCTCCAAAGTCTATGTCATTTAAAACTGTCATAATCTGGCCTCTTCTTCAGGATCTTTCTAGACTTATTTACTATTACCCCTTCATGGACTATACCAGTCTAACTCCAATTAGGACATGGCATTGCCTATTCCTGTTGGCACCTCTGGCTCCCCTTAGGGTCAACTGAGATGCTACATGCTTGATAAAACCTTTCCTGATTCCTGCAGTTGTTACTACACCAGTGGTCACTGAATTTCTTTCAATATACTTTATATCTACTTAACTGTAAATAAACAATCTGAGGGTTGCATCCCATCTACTAGGGTAGAATGCAAATCTAGTTGGACAGATATGGTATTCTGAGCTCTCTCAGGAAATGTCATATGCAGGTGAGTCCAACACATTGATCACAACCCCCCTCACTTATGACCCTGTTGGAAAGAGTCCAGGATCCTGAAATCAAGAGCATTGGGAAGAATAATTCTTCCCACAGCACCATTTCCAGTACAATTCAGCCCAGTCCCAAAAAACATCATCCATTGAATCAACCCTTGTGAAGATGCAAACTGGCAAGTATTTATGTGAATGCTACAGCACCCATCTCCTCAAAATTACTGACAACCTGGCAAAACAATTTCCTGCCACCAAATTCCTTGGCAAGTGGTTCAATATCAGAAACCAATAATATTTGATATCATAACATTAGATACATATTTACAGATATTAAACATTAAAGTACATATTTACATTTGTACTTATCTTTCCCACTAAAAATTAACCTCCTTATGAAAAGGGATTGTTACATTCTTTACACTTATATCTTCGGTGCCAAGCACAATTTAACGAACACTTGTTGATTAAGAATATGTATTGCCATCTGCTTGTCACTACACCCTAAGGAACATTGAGCTTTTCCAACTGAACTGAAGCTGAAACCTCCACTTCTATTTTTTAGAATGAGAGCTGTATGAGAACAGGGACTATTTTGCTTTTCAATTTTATTAGCAATTTGTTCCATGTTTTGCACATGATAAGCATTTAAAAATATTTTGTCATTTGCTGAGGATAGAAATTATTTTATTTTTAGATTTGGACCCTTGAAACCCAGAAAAAAGTCCTATGTGTATTATCTTATATATCTTATACGTTAGTGGTAGCTAGATGGCACAAACAATAGGGCACTGGAGCTGTGTGATCGTAGACAAAGCACTTAACCTCTTTTTGCCTCAGTTCCTCATCTGCAAAATGAGGGAAAATAAGAGAACCTACCTCCAAGGGTTGTTGAGACAAGATGAGAAATTTGTAAAGTACCTTTCAAACTTCCTAGCAAAATATAAGTGTTAGCTATTATTATTAAAACTTAAAATCTTGCTGAATTTAATTGAATGGCGCTTCCATGCCTAGTATGGTTCACAAGCACAGAAAAAAAGTTGGGGACCAGGAAATTTTTGTATGTAAAGCAACAGTAGCACTGACCACAGTCTCCAACATTAAATAACTATTCAGATATTCCCAGTGAAGGGGTCTTTCTATTGGGAGAGTGTAATCCTACTATAGCCAAAGGACTCTGCCCTTACATTTTTTTCAACTTAAAAATAAATTTTCCTACTCAAACATCAATGAGGAACATTTAAATTAGTTTCCACATTACATTTCTTTCCTACTTTCCTACTTTTTTTCAACTTAAAAATAAATTTTCCTACTCAAACATCAATGAGGAACATTTAAATTAGTTTCCACATTAGGTTTCTTTCCTACTTTTCAGATCAGTTTCCCCACTTCCCCCTCCATGAAATAAACACACAGTTCACATTTTATAAAGTACCACAAAAACATCAGCAGGTAGTAAAAAGATTACTTAATTTGGAATCAAAAAACCTATATTGGAATCCCAATTCTGCTACTAAATACCTGTGTGACTTTAGACAAGCCACTAAAGCAGTTTTCTCAATTTTATACCAAAGCAGTTGAACTCATTGATTCCTAAAGTCCCTTGCAACAATGAATCTATGATTCCATGATGGAATCCATGTAGAACCTTAGTTCCCTGATCTGCAAAATGAGATGATTGCCACAGATTATTGTTAAAGTCCCCTAAGGTTCACATTTATCTAGTGTCCCATAATTTCCAAAACATTTTCTATCCAACAACCTCATGCAATAAGTAATAACATAGTTATAAACTCACTCTACAGATGGGGAAACTGAGGCACGGAGATACTGAATGACAGTAATAGCAATTTAAGTGGAAAGATCTTTCTCATTAATTAATAGGTCCATATGATCTGCTTAAATCACCTGGAAGCCTAAGTCACAAGTGGAAGGAGGAGCTTACTGAAGAGGCAGAACAGGAAGGATGGAGTGGAACCAAGAGGAAGTGAGTGAGTGGGGCCAGGTCACAGGGGATAGAACACAGGCCAAGTGACACAGGCCAACTGACACACTGTGACAGTCAATAGTGAGAAGGCCCTGGCTGAGGGAGGGGAGGTTTGAGAATGGCTTTGCCCTCTGCTGTGATCATGTTTATTAACTTCTTGGTGACCATGATGGACTTTGCTTTCTGGTTCTGGGATTTGGCTTTCTAGTGTTTAAATAAATGTTTTTCTTCTGCCTTCTATATGGAGAGTCTTTTATACTTGGCCTTTGAGAACTATGCTGGCATATTCATAGTCACCACCAATGCTGTGTATATTGCCTTGATACATTTGGTGTCATGAACAGGATCGCAAGGTATAAAATCTCTATTTGGAGGCAGAAAGGATTTAGAGGAAGACATTAATATCCCAGAAGGGGAGGATTTATTGTATTCCTTGCTGGCAAGAGAATGAACTAAAAGCACTGGACACTGTGAAAACTGGGAATTGAGGTTAGAGGAGGGGGAACCTGGAGATTGGGAAAGGTGTTTGTAAGGAATACTGATAAGACCAGGGGAGGAGTTGGCAGGGGTAAGTAGGAGAGACTGAGTTTTGTTAACGGCTTACTGTATTATGTGTAGAAACAGAGATGAGTTGCTTAAGGATAAAATTCAGATGGAAAAAGAGTTAACTAGTTTGCATGGGAATTCTCATCCTTCGGGCTCAATTTTACAAGAACAGTCTGGGGCGGTGCGGGAGGTCTCAGGCTGAAGGAAAGGCTGTTCATTTAGCTCAGAAGAAGCTGAAGGCTAACAAAAGAAATGCACATCTGACCTTTGTACAGACCCAGCCTAGTTGCCACAGTGACAAAGGAAATGAAATAATTTTAGAGGAAGACGTTTCTCATTCAGAAGCACACTCAATAGTGAGCCAGAAACAGGAAAACCAAGGAGGTAACTCAGTGTTTAGGGAAATAATTGAGGATTTTACTCAGCAGGAGGTCACAGAAATTTTGAGTTGGTTCACCCAAAAGATGGGAGAAATGTTAATATCTTGGATTGTGAGAATCAGTGATGACAGAGCTGGAGGAAAAGCTACAGATCCCATCGTCGGCCTGAAATTTACAGATCTTAAAATTCTTTTGTACAGCAAACTTTTAGAGATTACAATATGCAAGGCGGTAACAATACAACTAATCTGTTAGCTTTGGCTGCAGAAGGCTGCAGTAGGTGGTACTGCACTGATTCTATGTGGCCTAGTGGAGACAGACCGTGGTATTCACTTAGGGACTGTGTAAGAAAATTAAAAGAAGAGGTAATGAAGACTGCCAGAATGATTGGAAATGCAGATGCATACGATGACACTCCCTTTGGAGTTTACCATGGGAATATAATAGTGAAGATGGCTCCTCCTACTAACAAGCACTTGATTTTGACTCTAATAATTAGAGAAATAGGGTACCATATTTCAGAGGTGCTGGACAAGATTTCACAGGTGACTTTGGAGTCTGGGGAAAAGACAACATTGCTAGGGAGACAAGAATAAATAGCCAGAGGATTCTAAATCAGAAAAAAAAATTGACAAGGAGAAACTTGTTTATTGCTTATTGAGATCAGGGGCAGATTTTAGAAGCATAGATGAAATTCCAACTAACAAACTATGAAGAATGTACCGAGAAAAGAGAAAAGGGACGTGATACTAGACGAAATAGAGAAGAACTGTCCCTACATATTCTGCTGAACCCTTGAATCCAAGTCGTCAGAGAGAATAGGAAGTTGACCAAACTCCAGCTCAGATCAGGATTAGCAACTTGGCTGGAGTGATAGATTCTAATTATCAAGGAGAAATTATTGTAACATTCCAAAATTTAGATGATGAATCCATACAGTTTTGTAAAATTGATAGAATAGTTCAAGTGATTATTATTCCTTATGAATCAAGACCACTTGTGAAAACTTACCCTCCTTCTGGAATAACTAACAGAGGAACTGAAGGATTGGGTTCTACTGATAGAATAAAATTGGGAGTTAAAGTATGGGTAAAATGGAAGCCAGACAACATTCCAAAGGCTGTGGAAATTATAGCACATGGGAAAGATAATACTGTAACTGTTGTTTATTCAGGAGAGAATGATTCCCAAATTGTACACTTAAGTCATATATTCTACCATCAATGAGGCTGTGATAGTGGGTTTATGGACTCCAGAAGCATAGCTGGTCCTCTCTCTACCCTGTTTCTGGTTATTGTTCCTTGTTTTATTTTTTTGTTCACTTCTTTGTTTTTTTGGCTTTTCATTCTGTTAAACTTGTTTGCTAGATTTGTTTCCTATAAGCTTAGTACCCTCCACCTGCAGATGCCTGATCGCTTAAGCCAGATGTCATTTCCTATCCATGACAGTGATGTGTCAACTCTGAACCTGAAATTGAGCAAACTCCAGATTTCAGCTAAAGAGCTGATCTCTTAAATGGGACCTTTTGCGGAAGGGAGAGCTCTGTTCAATCTTAACAGGAAGTAGTGGTGGAAGAAGATACTTTCGCCCCTTACCACAAGAACTTGGGACCCATTTGTTAAGAGGGAATGATGGGGTGCTTGTAAAACCAGTTGCCTCACCAACTTATTAATGAATATGAGAGATCTTTTGGCCTAATGTAATCATAATTTAAATGGAAAGATCTTGCTTATTAATTAATTAATCAGCTCATATGATCTGCTCAAATCTTCTGGAAGCCTAAGTCACATATGGTAGGAGGAGTTTGCTGAAGAGGCAGAACAGGAAGGATGGAGTGGAACCAGGAGGCAGTGAGTGAGTGGGGTCAGGTCAGAGGGGATAGAATGCAGGCCAAGTGACACGGGCCAACTGACACAGTGTGACAATTGATAGTGAGAAGGCCATGACTGAGGGAGGCGAGGTTTGAGAATGGTTTTGCCCTCTGTTGTCATATTTATTAACTTCTTGGTGACAATGACTAATTTTGCTTTCTGGTTCTGGAATTTGGCTTTCTGGTGTTTAAATAAATGTTTTTCTTCTGCCTTCTATATGGAGAGTCTTTTATACTTGGCGATTGAGAACTACACTGGCATATTCATAGTCACCACCACTGCTGTGTATATATTGCCTTGGCGATACAATGACTGCCCATCATCACACATCTAGCAAAGCATCAGAGCATGGGCTTGAACCCAGCACTCCTATTTCAGAGTCCAGAATGGCTTCTACTCTGGCATTGCTATGACTGCTTAATAAATGCAAGTTGACCGTCTCTGTAGAATACTACCACTTATCAACTCTCTGATATCTTTCCTTAAGACTACTTACAATGTAATCTGCTAAAGAGAAAACACATTTTGTTTTCAGAGAAAGTATTTTGGTTTATTGTCTCTAACTTAAAGTATCTAATTCATTGACCCAAATTAGCATCCGAAATTATCTAATGCAAAAATGAATTCTTGAACATTGACATTTACTGCTTGTTAAAGTGATTTCAGTTGGTTGTTCAATCTGAAATTCACTGCTGCCTTTTTCATGAAGTGCTTTGCCTTTACTAGGGTGATTTTATTTCCCACAAAGAAAGAAAAATTCTCGCTTGAACATAGATTCAGTAACTATACTGAAACCCTAAAGACAGTGTTGCTAAGATGGATTTACATTACTTTTGCAAGACCCTTGATTTGTAACGACTCTACTGCACAAGTAACCACTTACCCATAGTCTCTAAGGTTCAGTCCTAGAGTATCTACCAATTCAGAGTTTAGCTGAGGGAAAGTAATGTCTGTAGCTACCCAAATCTTGCCTCTTCAGTGAAATCCTCCCTGATAGATTGGGGAAAACTGATGACTTTCTTCTCTAATTCAATAAACTCATTTCAATAAAGATTTATTGAGTGCCTGCTACATACCAGTCACTGTGTGAAGTGAAAAAGATACAACTATGAAAAAAGCAGTCCCTGCCCTCAAGAAGCTGAGAATCTAATGCAAGGAGACAACCCACAGAAGGAAACTGAAAAGGGCTAGGGAAGCTACCAGGGGGTACCAAGACATGATGTTCCATAAAGTTCATACCAAGAAGATGTGCTGATGGAAAGTGGAGAATACTTTTGTTTCATTCTTAGCACCCTGCGCACAAAACTATCAGGGCTACCTTCCCCATGGACACTCCTGATTGGGCCAAGTTGGCCCAATGCTTAAGTAGAGTAAATGTGGCACACATTCATGTCCTCAAATGTTTTCCCCAGCTCATAGTTCCTATTTTCAGTGACAACCCAAAGGAGTGATTCAAAATCTACAACAGCCTTTAAACTACAGGTATTTTATATCATAGTCTGACCTTGGGGAAATCACTTAACCTCAATTTTAAATCAGATTTAGTATAGCTATCAAATGAATGTAATAATGTCTAATGGGGCTATCCCACAAAGTTAAAAGTATAAAATGAAGAAAATATACACTAATGTATTTTGTTAACTACAAAGTACTAAAGAAACATCAACCATTATTGTCATAGGATGCCACCATGGGTGCCTCGACATCTGGAGTATAATAAATTCCAGGGAAGAAGGAAATGACTATTAAATCTTAGTAGCAGCTTATTCATCACATTAGAGCCTACTTTCCCTTTGATTATATGATGTATACGAAGTTTAGGACACAAAGACAATGGACACAAAAGGGGGACATGAGATACACATAGGACAAAATTCACTTTCATTGAAAATTTTCCCCAAGGCTGGTTCTGTCTATACTGTCTAGACTCATCAACTTCTCCTCAACTCCAGGCACTCTTAAGTTCAGGGATTATTGCGTTATCTTATTGTCTTATTTACCTACTGACTTGGTATATCTGTTCTTCTATCTGTGTATTCTCCTTGAATAATGCAATATTATTGAAGACACAAGATTTTTCTTTCTTTCCCTCATATCCTCAATGTGGAGAGAACAGTGCTATGCACATAACTGGTGCTTAAAAAATGTCAATTAAATTTATTTTTTTTAATGTGCTCCATACTACCCTAGTCGAAACCAAGAACTTCGAAATGACAGGATCTTTGCTTTCTCCTACATCTAACAAGCACACTTTGGGACATTTTTGTGTTTCTGATGTAAGAGTGGATCAGGAGTCCAGGTTCTCTTCCTCCTCTTGCTTCTCTTAAACATATAAGTAGGGGCAGCTAGGTGGTATGGTGGGCAAAGCGTTGGCCCTGGGGTCAGGAAGACCTGAATTCAAATCCAATCGCAGACATTTGACACTAGCTATGTGACCTCGAGCAAGTCACTTAACTCTGATTGCCCAGCCCCCACCCCAAAAAGTAGATGTTTCATTTTAAATGTAACTTTAAACATCAAGATCAACGAAATTTTCTTCACAGCTATTTTCATTTGAAAATGAATTTCTACAACAAGATTACCATAACCATTTGGTAGTAATGAATTTTATATTCCTATTAACTTCTTATGTTTGTCTATTCATTCCTATACCTTGCCTAATATATAATTTATTTATTTTTCAATTTGCAGCATTCACTTCCACAAGAATTTGAATTCAAAATTTTCTCCCCATCTCTCCCTATACCTCACCCCAGGACAACATGTACCCCATCCACCCCTTCCCCCAGTCTGTCCTCCCTTCTATCACCCCCCCTCCTTCTTTCATTCCCCTCCCCTCTATTTTCCTGTAGGGCAAAACAGGTTTCAATACCCCATTGCCTATACATCTTATTTCCCAGTTGCATACAGAAACAATTTTTAACCCTCATTTTTAATGAGTTCCACATTCTCTCCATTCCTCCCTCCCTAACTTGCTTTCTCTTTGAGAAAACAAGCAATTTGAGATAGGTCAGGCATGTGTGGTCATGCAAAACACTTCCATAACAGTCATGTTGTGAAAGACTAACTTCACTTCCCTCTGTTCTGTCCTGCCCTACATTTATTCCATTCTCTTCCTTGACCTGTCCCGCTGACAATATCATTTGCTTCTGATTATCCTTCACCCCAATTTGCTGTCCCTTCTATTATCTTCCCTCTCCTATTCCCTTCCTCCTGTCTTCCTGCAGGGTAAAATAGATTTTCATACCCAAATGAGTGTGTCATTCCCTCCTTAAGCCAAATTCCATGAAAGTAAGACTCACTTATTCCCTTTCATCTCCCCCCTCTTCCCCTCCATTGTAAAAGCTCTTTCCTGCCTCTTTTATGTGAGATGATTTTCTGCATCCTACCTCTTCCTTTCTCTTTCTCCTAGTACATTCCTGTCAACAGTAAATTTTATTACATAATCATATATATATACACATATACCCACATACAAATACACATGTAATATATACACACACACCCATATATAAGTGTGTGTATATATATATATATATATATACATATATGTATGTGTGTGTGTGTGTGTGTGTGTGTGTATATATATGTATATGTATTCTCTGTAACTACCATAATACTGAAAAAGATCTCATGAGTTACAAATTTCACCTTTTCATGTAGGAATGTAAACAGTTTAACTTTAATGAGCTCCTTATGGCTTCCCTTTCCTCTTTATCTTTTCATGTTTCTCTTGATTCTTGTATTTGAAAGTGAAATTTTCTATTCATCTCTGGTCTTTTCAACAAAAATGCTTGGAAGTCCTCTATTTCATAGAAATTCCATATTTTCCTCTGAAGTATTATGCTCCATTTTGCTAGGCAGGTTATTCTTGGTTTTAATCCTACCTCCTTTGACCTCTGGAATATCATTTTCCAAGCTCTTTAATCCCTTAGTGTAAATGGTACTAATTCCTGTGTTACCCTGATTTTATTTCCACAATACTTGAATTGTTGCTTTCTGGCTGCTTGTGATATTTTCTTCTTGACCTGGGAACTCTGGAATTTGGCTACAATATTCCTATAGTGTCCTTTTTGGGGTCTCTTTCAGGAGGTGATAGGTGAATTCTTTCCATTTCTCTTTTACCCTCTGATTCTAGAATTTCAGGGTAGTTTTCCTTGATAATTTCTTGGAAGGTGATGTCTATGCTCTTTTTTTATCACAGTTTTCAGGTAGACTAATAATTTCTAAATTATCTCTACTGGATATATTTTCTAGGTCAGTAGTTTCTCCAATGAGATATTTTACATTGTCTTCTGTTTTTTTCATTCTTTTGGTTTTGTTTTATAATTTCTTGATTTATCATAAAGTCATTAGCTTCCATCTGCTCCATTCTCTTTTTTAAAGAACTATTTTCTTCAGTGAGTTTTGGATCTTCTTTTCTATTTGGCCAATTCTACTTTTTAAGGCATTCTTCTCCTCCTTGGCTTTTTGGACTATTTTTTAAAGGTGTTATTTTCTTTGGGATTTTTTTGGGTCTCCTCTAGCAAGCTATGGACTCATTTTTCATGATTTTCTTGCATCATTCTCATTTCTCTTCCCAATTTTTCCTCTACTTCTCTTACTTGATTTTCAAAATCCTTTCTGAGCTTTTCCATAGCCTAAGACCATTTCTTATTTTCTTTTGGAGACTTTGGATATGGGAGCCTTGACTTTGCTATGTTACCCAAGTTATATGCTTTGGTCTTCCTCTGATTGTATCCTTGCTCTTCCTTACCAGAAAGGATGAAAGAAAACACCTTTTCACCAAGAAAATAACCTTCTGTAGTCTTACTTTTCCCCCTTTGGGGCATTTTCCCAATCAATTACTTGACTTTTGAGTCCTTTCTCAAGTGGAAGGTATACTACCCCAGGCTTCAGAGGTTTTGTGCAGCTGTTCTCTGAGCTATCTCTAGAGACCTGTAAGTTCTCAGTTCCTCCAAGGTGGTACAGTCAAGGGAGAGGTGGTTACTGTTGTCCTAGTCTGTGTTGTGGTCAGTGAGCAACCACAAGCACTCTTTTCTGCCTTGGAACTACAAATAGGATCCCTCTCCACAGCTGCCACCAGCTCTGCCATGCCAGTGCTCTTTCTCACCCGAGGACCGCCACTCAGGACTGTGACCTAGATCAGCCCCTACAATCTGTAAGCCAAGAACTCCAGAAGCAGCAGTGGATGCCGCTATCCTGAGGTTAGGGCTGGGGCCAGATCATGCTCCCCTCTCACCCAAGTGAGAGAGCTTTCTCACTGACCTTTGAAGTTGTTTTTTGTGTTTGTGGGCTGAGAAATCTGGGAACCACAGCAGTTACCCATGATTCAGTCCTTTGAAGCCTGCTCCAGTGAGGGGTGGTCCATGCTGAGCAGTGCTCTGCTCTGAGTCTGGAGCAATAGACCCTTCCTGTCGAACTTCCAGGGTATCTTTGGCTAGAAATCTGTTTCACTCGTCATTTTGTAGTTTCTGCTGCCCTAGAATCATTTTTACAGGTATTTCAAGGGCTTTGGGGGCAGAGCTCAAGCAGGTCCATGCTTCTACTCTATCATCTTTTACTCTTCTTTTTATAAGATCGTAGAGTATATACTTTTTTCCTGTGCATTATTTTATGTGTCTACATATTTCCTTATATTTTTCATACTTATTAATTATATTATTCATATCACCATGTAATCAGCTATCTTCTTTTATTAGGCATTCAGATGAGTTCTCATTTTTGTAACTCTAAGTATTTTTGATATACATATATATACATATATATTTTAAAAGAAGGATTTTCTTCTTTTTTGAAAACATTTTGGATTATATTTCTACCAATGGAATTATTAGGCCAGATGCTTGACCAATTTCAATCATTTTTAAATTATACTGTCAGATTGCTTTCCAAAGATTCTACATTTCTGCAATTCTGCTAACAATGTATGAATACACAGGTATTTTTAAATAGATCTTTTTTAACTTTTTACTATTTTTTTCTAATTTCATAAACAGTAGTTTACAGCATAGTGATTGACATACTACAAAAATTAAAGTTGGAAGGGGTCTCAAAAGTCATTGAGTCATCTCTGACCTGAAACAAGAATACCACTTATCACATTCCTGACAAATGAAGAACGAGTCTTTGCTTTAGTACCTCCAACAATAGATACAATTGATAAATTAGATGTGAATAAATGTAAAGATAGCATAATAAACATTTTATTATTGCTGAATCCAGTTTTAATCATGGACTTGGACTGTGATATGAAAATGCTAACAGTGAACATATCCAAAAAATCCAAAATAAAGGTCATTGTTAAATTTTAAAATATTGTCCCATAACTCTCACCAGAAAAATAAGTTCTTCTGTATTACTGTTAGTGATGGAACGAATATTTTAACAGTCAAAATGCTATGAAGGTAGTCTCCTAAAGAAACTCATTTATTTATTTTTGTCTAAGTCTATTGGTCAGAAAATTTCTTTTTCTAGTGCACTGAAAACTGTCTCCCTGTAACTTCCACCTATGTGTCCTAGTTCTTGTTTGGTTAGGAAACAAGGGAAATAAGTCTATCCTTTTTCCATCTAACAATCCCAAATATCTCTGAAGATAGTAATCACTGTGAAGGAATGTTATTCTGTTCTGAACACAGAATATATTTATTATATGAAACATCTATACAGACAACGTGGTCTAGAGGATGGGTGTCGGACTTCGACTCAGAAAGAACTAAGTCTGAATCCTACCTGTGACATTTATTTGCTATGTGTTTCCTAGGAAGTCATTTATCTTCAATGAGCCTCAAACAACTCTGTAGTACTTATTTAGTAAATAATAAATAAATCAGATAGGTTGTTACCAGCTTTGGTGCAGTGGGACTTCCCACACTGGGAATATTTCACATTGATAAAATTGTACACCACACACACACACACACACACACACACACACACACACACACACACACACACAGACTTCCGAGGAGACACCTAGGAATTCAGATATTTGTTGTTTGTTGCTGTCAGTGCCCTTTGATCCCAGCCCTCAAAGCATAAGGGTCTTTCTATTCTGTTTGCATTTCTTATAGACCATTTATTTTTTCTTAGAAAGGAAATTATCCCACATTATCTTGGCTTCAATTTCAAGGACCTTATGACCTTACTAGGAACACTGGGAAGCTAAATATATGGTCATCATACATGTAGATTAGTTGCCCTATCTTCCTTTTTTAATGCAACTTTGACTTTTTTAGAATCAAAAAGCTCCCAATGGAAGTAACATTCTTAAAGCTGCTCCTTGAATCCTCATTTGAAACAGAGTTTATATAACCCCCAGGTGGAGAGCCAGAATTTAAACCCCCTTTTAGCCACTGGTGAAAGGAAATGAATTTTGCCACACCGAATGGAAATTTAACGTCTGAGTATATTTACCACTAACATTTTTATATCGCCTCTGAAGTTGTTATTGGAGGTATCCTTGATCACTTTACGACTTGGGCTCCAAGTGGATATACTACCATGTCAGCCAGAGTAAATATCTAGCACTTTGAGTTTTATCAAGGTACGTACATCCTCAAATAAAACATTTCTTTGTGTGGCTGCCCAGTGCTGTTTCCATCTGCAAAGTATGAACACAGGGATAGAGAGATACATGGTTATTATGATTCAGTGCTTGTATTGCTGAGCTTTAAAAAAAAATAAAAAGACACACACAAAAAAAAACCCATTCAAGTAGGGAAAAAAAGGGTTTTATACAGGAATGGGTTGCCTTTTCTCCCCTTGTTTTAATAGTTCATATATATGTGTATATGTGTGTGTGTATATACATACATATTTATGTATGTGCATATATATGTGTATGTATGTATATACATGAAAATGAGGTTGGTAATCTTCAGATCAGGTTAATTAAGCATCAATATATCTTTTCCAGGTGGACAAATTGCAGCCTATTTTAAATTAGTTAGGGCCTTCATCTAACAATTATCATCATTATAATTGAAGACATTGATGACTAGTAGAGAGATAGATAGATAGATAGATAGATAGACAGACAGACAGACAGACAGATAGACAGATAGATTGATTGACTGATAGACAGACAGATAGATAACTGGCTGTTGGGTGGCATAGTGACTTGAGTGCTGGGCTTGGAATGGGGGAAAACTCATGCTCATGAGTTCAAATTTGGCTTCATACACTTACTAGATGTATGATCCTAGACAAGTCACTCAACCCTGTTTGTGTCAGTTTCCTCATCTGAAAAATAAGCTGGAGAAGGAAAAGGCAAACCACTCCAGTAGTCTTGCCAAGAAGACTCCTAGTGAGGTCCTGAAGAGTCAGACATGACTTAAACAACTAAACAACAGAAAGTATGGCACTCCAAGGCGTGTAAAACATTCATATATGTCATTTGACCCTCATGACAACCCTGTGAGGTAGATATTATTACCATCCCCACTTTACAGATGATATAACTGAGACTTGAAGAGACTATTGCAAGGCAAGATACGAATTCAGGCTTTGTTGATTCCAAATATGGCCCTCTCTCTTCTACTATACCATCTTGCTGATCACTAGATATTTTCTCCTGAGAACCAAAATATGTCATCATAAACATTTTCTCCACCCTCCTTTCCTTTTTTTAGTTGTTCTCTAAGTTAATCTTGAAAGAGAAAATAGGCCTATCACAAAATATGCTGCAGATCCTTCCCATATTTGCCTGCTCAGTCTATTAATAGCAAGGTAACCTAGCTGGTGGCAGCTCCCTTCATTGATTCATAATTCATATGCCTGTGAAAGTGTTTCTGATTCAATGAGTTACATCGGCACCATTCTATCATTCCACATTTGCCCATGTTGTCAGTTTTGGCTAGAATAAAACCACAGCTACTTTCTTTACAGCACTAGGGAATTTTTTTTAATGGTTCCTTGGCAGGCAAAATACCTGCAATGACTACAAAAGATTAGATCTTATTCAACTTGAGTCATATGGCATCATTCACTGCCTGGCCACACCAATGACATGCATTCTATGACAATATAGCAGAATGCCTACCAGTTTAGCACAGTTTGGGGAGATATTCTTTGCTTGCAAATGGATGTGGGGGAGTGGTTCCATTTTTAAAGCAATTTTAAACCTTTCCATTTAAGTGAGCAGGCCCATCAATCAGAAAATCCTAAGACAAATGGGGGTTAAGGGCCCAGAGGGTGAGGAAGGCTAGACTTTTTTTTATTAAAGCAAGAGAAATAATATCTGAGGCCTGAAGCTCAATTTGTGGAGAGCATGAACCGCATGGCTCCTGTTAAAGGCTGGCTGCTGCTGAGATACTTCAAAAGATCATCTTTATTGCAGAACAATTGCATGACCCAGTTTCCTGGTTGGCAACATACTTTTGTAGAAACTTCAGGGGCTGATGAAAAGCTCAGCAAAGTTAGCATGTGTACTTTTATCCTCAACCATAAGGAGGGGAACATAGGAAATGGTTTCTAGTACCTTAGATTTAGTTCAGGGAGGTCAGCAAGCTCACAACCAAAGAATGAAACAATAAAGGAAAAAGACAAAAAAAAAAAAAAACCCTTGATAAAACCACTGTCTAACCTGGCCAACAAGCTTGCTATTAGATTTTCTAGAATGAATGGTAGATATCTATTAATATTTTGGCCTATCATAATATTTTGATAACATAATAAAACTTTGCCCTTAAATTCATGTTGATCATAGAGATTTACTGCCCCTATAGAGATGTTCCATCCTCCCAGTCTTCAGTCTCCTTGAACAACAAACATTCTTTGTATATAAGCGTCTAAACCATATTTAATTCAAAATTCTGACGTGCATCATAAAAACTAGTATAAAGGCTAACAGAGTATATTCTAATGATATGGAAGAGAAAAGCATTTTTCCCCCATGAATGGGATATCAGTTAAAGTATCCTTTCCTCATGGTTTGCAATATTTGGTCTTCTACCGAAGCAAGTGTGTGGTTAGCTTTGTTTAAAGTGCCTGGGCACTCTCTGTTAACCAGTACAAAGGCTTTCCAAAGAATCACTGACTTTCAGAATTATTCATCCTTTCTCTCCTTTGCTCTCCTTTCCCCACTTTCCCTCCCTCTTTATCTGCTTCTTCCCCTCTTCTGTGTCTCTGTTATCATCTCCTTCAGTCTCTCTCTACCTCTGTCTCTTTTTGTCCCTAGGTCTGCTTCTCTCTCAGTCTCTCCCCTGCCTCATTTTTTCTCCCTTTTTTTTTTTTGCCTCTCTTCATATCCCTCTTTGTCTCTTTCTCTCCCTATCTCTGCTTCACTGTCTGTCTTTTCAAGTCACCTCAAATCAACTAAGCATGCATTGAGTTACTGCTGTAAACATGACACTATACAGAATTAGCAAATTATGTCACTTTCTTGAGATAAAATTGTCATTAAAGTGACCCACCTAGGGGTGGGGGAGGAGGGCTGGGGAAACAAAATACAGCCAATGCAAATTACAATTATTCTCAGACATAACTCTACTAACTCCCTGGCCTTGAGGCTTCTTTATTTTCCCCTTTTTCACACTTTACAACCCAGCTTAAAACAGGGACTATTTTTCTTTTCAATTTGTATTAGCAATTATGCTCAAAGGGCTATAAAACCTTGCATATTTTTTGATACTAAGACTGTATCCCAAAGAGATTTAAAAAAAAAAAAAAAAAGGAAAAGGACCTATGGCTACAAAAAAAATATTTTTAGTAGTTCTTTTTGTGGTGGTAAAGTGAAAATTGTAGGGATGCCCATCAATTAGGAAATGAATGACAAATTGTAACATATGATTGTGAAGTAATACAACTTTGCCATAAGAAATGATGAGCAGGATGCTTTAAAAAAAAAAAACAACTTGGAAATGCTTATGTGAACTGATGCAAAGTAAAGTGAGCAGAATCAGGAGAACACAGTAACAACAATATTGTACAATGGTCAATTGGGAATGACTTACTTATTCTCAGCAGTACAAAAATCCAAAACAATTTTAAAGGATTCATGATGAAAATTGCTATCCACCTTTAGAGACAGAACTGATGGAGTCTGACTGCAGATTGAAGAATGCTTTTTAAAATGTTATTTTACTTGTTTCTTTTCTGGTCTGTTTTCTTTCACAGTATGACTAATATGGAAATATGTTTTGCATGACCGCACCTGTATAATCTATATCAAAATGTTTGCTTTCTCAATGATGGGTGATGGGAGAAAGGAAGGGAGAGAATCTGGAATTCAAAAAAAATTTTTTAAAAAGAACAAATGTCAAAAAATTGTTTTTTCTTGTAATTGGAAAATTAAAATATTAAGAATTTTTTAAAGTTCTTTGAAAAAATTAAAATAACATGCACACACGAACAAAGTAGCTAGGTCTTCTAGTGAGTTCCTCAGGAGTAATAAGAAAAGATGTCCTTGATATACTTGATATTTTATATTTCCAAATGCTAATGACCTCTGCATCACTGTTTATTGTTGTGAAGTCCAGTTACATCCAACTCTCTGTGACTCCATTTGGGATTTTCTTAGCTAAGATGCTGGAGTGGTTTGTCATTTCCTTCTCCCATCTACTTTACAGATGAGAAAACAGGCAAACAGGGTTAAGTGATTTACCCAGGACTATTCCACTTGACCCCAGCATTAACATTAAGATTATCCAGGATCAGCATACATTCAAAGACGGATAGATGAAATTTCACCTTATCCTTCTAAGTCCCAGGCCTCTACCCCCCTTTTATGCTGCCTACTTACCCTGCTTCACTCCCCTGCCTTCCAGTACTTCTTTATGTCTTGTCTCCCCTTATTAGAACATAAACTCATAAAGCAGAGTCTCTTGCTTGCTTGTATCAATATCCTAGGTGTTTAGCACCGTCCCTTGTACATAATAAATGCTTGATCCATCTGCCTGACTTTTATTGATTTGTTAATTCTAATTAAGGGAAAATAATAGAATGACTGAGAGCATGCTGGGGTGTGTGACTTAAGATTCATCTCTACAACATTTTAACAGCAAGCATGCAAGCTACACTTCTCCCACCTGGTGAGGACATTTTCTTTGATAGAAACCTATAAAAGAGGGTGGGTGGCTGAGGAGTCACAAATACAAAAGCTTCTGTGTAAAACTATTCTTTTGAGAGATGCAGAAAGTGAGCCTAAAATAAAACTCTTTGCCAACTTGTCTTGGATAAGCATAAGAGCCAAAATACCACCCCAAGACTTTCCCTTTCCTAGCTCTTTGCTTCTGATACAGCCTCAGCTATCCATTGGCAGAATGTCTGAAAGACTCTTTTCCAACCCAAATACCCTCCCATTGAAAACAGCCTGTCTCTGGGACCAGATGCTGCCATAAGTCTGGGTGCTGGCATCTCTGCTATCCAGGGATTTTTCCTCATGAACTCTGCTTTATGAGGCATATCTTTCATAGAGAAGCACTTCAAAATAAAGAAAACCCAAACAGGGAGGAAAGCAGCAGGCATAAGCCAAGATATAAGATATTTAAAAGGTAAAGGTTCTTTGTGGATGAACTGATCCCCACCCTCAGAGAGGCAGAGGAATTTTTCCAGGGAAGGTGACTATGCCAAGTGAGGAAAGGGAAAGCCCTGTCTTCCAAAGAAGGAGCAGGAAATTATGCCTCTCTTAATCTTTAGCTAAATTGAGAGGCATGCATAGCTTCCAGAAATAAGGAGAAGGTGGTGTTTCTGACTATTCCATACCAGCCAGATGACACCTATTATAATGTGATCATTTCTGGGAACCATGCTTTAGGAAGAACATTGATAAGCTATAATGTCCAGAGGAAGGAAATTAGGCTGATGAAGGACCTTGGATTATGACTGAAGGAACTGAGGATACTTGGCCAGAATAAGGGAACACTGGAGGAACATAAGAGCTATCTTCAACTATTTGAAAGACGTTCATGATGAAGATTTGATTTATTTCATTTGGCTTCATAGGGCAAAACTCCATTTAGCCCCAAAAGAGGAAGGGGGAAGGTTGGAGAGAGGCCAATGTTGGCTTGGTTTCAAGAAAAACTTTCTAATAGAGCTGTCCAAAAGTGGAATGGGTTATCTAAGGAGGCTGGGGTTCCCCCTCATTGGAATTATTCAAGCAAAGGGTGGATGACTACTTATCTGGTATGTTACAGAAAGGATTATGGTTCAGATAAAAGATATGCTAAATAGTCTCTGAGGTTCCTTCAAATTCTATAATTCTATGATATTAAAATTTTGAGAAAAGGGGAATTTCAATGTGAAAGAAATGAAATTCAGTAGATAGGTGTTTGAAGAAGTTGAGGCAAATAGCTTACAAAGAGGCTGTTCTGTTACCTTAAGGGAATTAGTAAATAAAGACCACAGAGTAAAAGGTACACACTGGTTGGCATAGAGGTCTAGAGGCAAATGACAACACTCTCCTCTAAGATTACCTTCCATTTCCATTGCATTTTTGTGTGTGATATTCTGTCTGCCCCATTGAAACTGAGAGCTCTTTGAGCGTAAAGACCATATCTTTGCCATTTAGTACCAGGTGTGTGTAATTAGTCTTGACTAGACATTCTTTTTTCCAAAAGTTTCCCAAATGCTCCCAAACAAGTAGCTTCCAGTCAGGATTTTGTCTAGGTCCTTCTATATGGAAAGGAGTTAGTTATCTTGGCAATTTATCCCTGTGCTAGATATATTTGCACTTACCCCACTCTGGGTAAGAGAGAAGAGAAAGAGGCTAAATGTGGTATTATTACTCTTTTGGTGAGCAAGGTGATAGATACAGAAAGATTCATCTTCCTGAGTTCAAATCTGGTCTCAGATACTTACTACCTATGTGACCCTGAGCAAGTTACTTTAACCCTGTTTGCCTCAGTTTCAACTGTTGGAGAAAGATGAGTTGGAGAAATGAGTTGGAAAAAGAAATGACAAACTGCTGCAGTATCTTTGCAAAGAAAACACCATATGGGGTCATGAAGAGTCGGATGCAGCTGAAATGACTGAACAATAGCATTACTGTTGTAAGCTTATGGGATACCTACAATGTGTAAGAAAGCCGGAGAGCTCCTCCTTGGGAGATGAGAGATTATCTCATTCTCCAAGGAACTATGTTCCCTTGTGCTGAAGTTGACACCTGAAGAAGAGGAGGAAGACAGACCCATGGAAGTGTTGCAAATACTATTGAAGTACAGGCTAATGTAGAAAGGTTTTAGAAGAGAAGACACAAAATATGGGGAGTCAGAAACTACTTAGTGCTGTTGACTTCAAGGATAGGAGTCCCACCTAAAGATCAGCATGATTCCAACTTTAACTCTAATTACTGATGTCAGGTTTAAAGATTATTTAGCATCTCAAAAATTAAATAAATATGTGGGTGTGTGGAACCCAGGGGTGTGGAATCTTTAGGTTCTTGGGTGGGCCCTTTGAACTGAGTCCAAGTTTTATAGAACAAATCCTTTTATTAGGGGGATTGATTCTGTAAGGTTTGGATTCAGTTAAAGGACCACACTTGAGGACCTAGAAGGCTACATGTGGCCTCCAGGCCACAGATCCTCCACCCCTGATATAGCCCTTTAGATCCTGAGTTCTTGAAGATCAAGGACCATACCAGGTGAATTCTCAGTAACTGTCCCAGTGACCCCGACAAAACCAAACACTCAAGGGGTGCTGAATAAATAACACTGATTTTTATTTATGATTACTGTCCTAAAAACATTCCATCTCCCATTCAAATCCCTTATATCTTCACCTTCCCACATGAAAGGACAATAACATGGAATTAAGTAGACAAAATTCCACCAAGAAGCCAAATCACAAAGAAAAAAGCTATTCTCAAAAGAAAACACCCAAGAACTCTGGTAATATAGGTTTTATTCACATTCCCTAATACCACTGTCACAAAAGGCTTTTTATGAATGTATTAATATCATGAGGTAAGAACATTATATGAACATGTATGATACACATAAGTAATCTTTTATAAATGATGCCCTGCTACATAATGTGTAATGTTTCATGTTTTTTAAAAAGTAATAATGCCTAGCAATCATCTCACCGCCTCATTCGTTTCAGCTGAAGCAGTTGCGCATCAAGTATGTAAATCTTTTGATTCAATAAATCCTTATTGAGTGCCAAATATGCGCATTGTACTGGGTGAGGCAATGAGGAGATTAATGGGAGGCAGTGTGGAAAGAGCACTGGAGACAGAGAAGCAAATTTCAAATACCAGCTTCAACATGTGCTGCCTTTGGGGCTTTGGATAAGAACCTTCACCTCTCTGGACCTCAGTTGCCTCATAAAATGAGAGGATTAGAGCAGATGATAGCTAAGGTCCCTTCCATATCCAGATCCTAAATGATCTTCTGACTATAGAAATGATTAGGACATCCCCTGTCCTCAAGAAACTTAACATTTACAAGGAGACGTAAGACATTATTGCTAATGGAAGGATAATATAATTATTATATACCATGATGTAAATAAATTAAATGTGTTATATACTATATAACATACATAATATAATTACATATTATTATATTTCATATTATACATATTGTTATATAAAATATAATAAAATATTAATAATTCAGAGCAGAATGGGATCTTTTATGAGAAGTATGAACAAAGTGACAGTAGGTCATTTCAAAAGAGAATGAAATCTCTTCTGATTGCAATAATCAGGGTAGGTTTCAAGCTTTAGAATGGATGAGTAAAGTTCTTACCAAAAGAAAAGTGGAAGCAAAAGCATTCCAAGCAGAAAGAACACCATAAGTAAAATATAGTGAGCATGTCTGGGAAAAGGCAAGGAGCTTTTTCTTGATAAATTCATAATTTCTAGAATAACAAGAGATAAAGCTGACTGCAGTATAAAGACTGTGGTGGGATTTTTTGTTGGACCATGGAAGATATTTTTTTTAATATTACTAGAGCAGTATATTTATACTTAATAAAAGTAATCTGGCCATCCATGTATGGGATGGATTGAAGATGAGAGAGAATGGACATAGGGAAGTTGTCCTATTATAGTAGTAAAGGTGAGAGACTATTGACCTGGTTTAGTATGGTAGCAGTGGGAATGAAAAAAGGAGGAAGATATAAAGCATATTATAGAAATGGGACCAGTAAGACTCAGAGGTTGGGTAGCTACTAAGAAGCAAAGGACTGGGACAATTCAAAGATAAGGGAGGTCTTATGTATGTAATGGACAGCTAGGTGTTCACTGGATGGAGTGCTGGTCCTGGAGTCAAAAAGAACCAAGTTCAAATTTGGCCTCAGACACTTATTAGATGTGTGACCCTGGGTAAGTCACTTAACCCTGTTTCTCTCAGTTTCCTCATCTGTAAAATGAGCTGAAGAAGGAAAAGGCAAACCAATCCAGTCTCTCTGCCATGAAAACCCCAAAAGGAATCGTGAAAAGTAGGACACAGCTGAAATGACTGAACAAGAAGTGAGAGAAACATCAAGTCATGAGGAAAAGTAGGTTTGTGGGAAGGGAAATGGTGCTTGGTTTGGGTGGGTTGAATAAAGAGCACTAGAAGGGTAACAGAGCAGAGATGGTTAGAAAGGTGAGACCGGAACTTGGAAGAAAATTGGGTCTGGAAGAAATAATCTGGAGGAAAAATGTCACCATTCAGTATTCTTGGGTACCAGGAAAACACACCACATATGTGATATTACTAATCTTATTACTAATTTGTCATCCATACAGGGTATTTCCATCCAGGAATTTCCATTATTAGCTGCACTTTTCAGTTGTAACAACTCAGGCTGAAGAACCATGTCAGAATTGCCAGATACAGCACACAGCAAGGAAACAACTAGACACAGCACCTATGCCACTTGAAAAATGGTGTAAGAAAGTACACACACTCCCTTTATTGTTTTACAAAGTTGGGGTGACTTCCCAGTTGGAGAGACTACCATAGTTGGATAGACTATCCAGCAAGGGAGAATTTTTCATTCTGTTTCTCTAATATAACAATATTCTTATTACTGTATCTTTTGTCAGTATGCATAATATATGCCTCCTCCAGCTTTCCAGCAAAGAACACACAGTTCTCATTTTCTATATAAGTAGGGATCTTGTTCTCTTGGGGACAACTTCTTTCAATCCATGCAAATCTTTAGGGAATTACATGGCATGAGAAACTGACCCTTAGAGATTAAAAATAATTCATGGATATTTCATGTTTGAGCAAAGGTTTGAATTGTGAGGTGACTCACAAAGAAAGGAGTTGGTACAGAGCTTCTTATATACTCCCTTGTCATTTTTTTTGTTTTCTCCTAAGACACATTTTGCACATACGAATGCAAATGTGCTTGAGGATATGTGACTACACATACCTTTGGATGAAATGCATGCGGTGTTCTACCTGTTTCTATTTCAAAATCCACAGAGTTCCCACCTAAGTGTAAGATCAAAGTCTCTAGACTTTCAAAGCAATCCCCTCTAACAACATAAGAGAAAAGGTGAGTATGTGCTGGCAAATGCCAAGCACCAGGTAGTTGACTAAATACATGTAGTATGAGAATAGTGAATATCTCTCAATAATAAATGAGTTAAAACAAAAGAATAGGAAAATACTTCCTGCATGGATATTTACAGGCACTGCTATTATCAATAAATGAAAAATGAGGAAATGTATTTTATATATAATATATGATACATGTTTTATCTTTAAATGAATTTAATAACTACTTATACATTAATAAATTGTGTGTGTATGTGTATGTGTGTGTGTAACAGGGAGGTTTGAGAGAAGGACAAAGGAATGGAAAGGGAAAGGGGAAGAGAGGGAAGAGAAAGACAGAAGGGGATCTAGAAAGGGAAAGGAAGTAGAAGGGGAAATAAAATGGGTAAGGGAACAGAAGGTTTTCTCTTACATGAGAAAAAATTCTTCTACCAAAGCAGGTTGATACCTTTTCAGAAACTGAGAGTCTTAGAGGATTGCTTAAGGCACCACAATGTTAAGTAGCTTACTGAGGGTCACACACATTGTATGTCGAAAGTAAGCCTTGTACCTAGTTCTTCCTGCCACTCCATCCACTATACAACACTGTCAGTCTTCTTCCTCTTGCTTTCCCTTCCCTCCCATCACTTTGTGTAAAAATACATACATATATATGTGGGTATCTATGTATATACACACAAATATGTATGTATGTAGGTATACGTGTGCATGTGTATATATGTACCTGCATGTGGGTGAATATACATTAATATATTTGCACATATAACTTTATAATATATATTTGTGTGTGTGTGTGTGTGTGTGTATAAAATACACAGAGAGAACAGAATGGAAAGGAAAGGAAGAGGAAAATGGAAAGGAAGAGGGAGAGGAAAGATGTTTATACATATAAAATATTTTATAAACATAAATATAGAAAAATTCAAGGAATGTGATGTCAGATTAACTTCACAAGGCATCCCAAATTGTAAAGTGCTTAAATGCTTCATGCTCTTTTTCTTAAATCTCAAAATATATTAAAAATGGCTATCTATAAAGAAATATATTTTGGTTTTTTTTACTGATCCGATATGTGTACATTTTATTTTCCAGGAGTCTGGACACCTTTAGGAAGGTTACTGCCCAACTTTTTTTCTACTCTGTCTTCCCTTTTGAAATCTAGCCCCACACTTCTACTTGGATATCTGTTGTTTCCAGTACATTTCCTTCAATCAAATACATGATGTACTCTATATTAACGTTAGCAGTGGCACTGCCCTTTCCTATGAAAAACATAATTTTAGCAAAAAGAAGTACAAAAAGAGGAATGCCCACTATCAAAATAAGTTTGTGTTTTTGGTTTTGAGTGATTGTTACATGGAGGGTAAGGTACATGGGTGGCAAGGGGAGGGGGGAGGGGATGTATGCATTTGCATTTTGTTTTGGTCCAGGACTATGTTTTCATAAATACAGGGAATTCCGACCATGGGAATTCATTTCACTAATACAAATCAGAAGTTCCTATAAATTATTATTCTGGGAGAGTTGCTGGGGAGATTCTGAGAGATGAAATGATTTGCCCATAGTGACAAAGTTGGGATGTGCCAGAGATCAACCTGAACTCAGATCTTCCTGATTCCAAGTCTTATCCTGGAACCACTATACAAAAATGTCTGTCTCATGCCTATTATATGTGTGTATATGTGTGTATACATATACATATATACATGCACATATGTATATATACACGTGTATTTTATGTTTATGTGTGCATTTGTGTATATAAGTACATATGTGCGTCCATGTATACAGGTATACCTATATGTGCAAATGCATATGTACCAAACACATATACATGCATACTTTCGGATATGGTGCTATGAAATAATAGATAGAGGGATAGCCTCAGAATCAAGAAGACCTGGGTTCCAATCCTGCTCCTAGCACACGCTAGTTTTGTGATCCCGAGCAAGTCACTTAAACTCTCCATGTCCCTGGCAACTCTCCAAGACTATTAGCTGCAATACATTTGTTGATATACTTTATTTTTTCTCCATGAGAAAAGGCAATCTTTCTAAACCAATGAAAACGCAGAACCATTCCCCACAAAATAGATGTATGGGATACGTCATTTAGAGACATAGTCAGCAGTTGATTAGAAAACTTCTCTGACTCTCATATGTCCTGCAATGTTTGACTAAATTTATTATGGGCATCCTCACCCTCACAACATTAGTCATAGATAAGACTGGAATGAGGCTTATCTATGCAGTTTTTATTGAAAATATTCTTTTCGTGTGGAATTTGTGGGAAAAAGACGGATAATATGAAACCCAGTTATTTATATGGAGCGAAGAATCAATTAATCAGGTACGAGACATAGCTTTGACCCTCAAAGAGATCACCAACTTAGGGATATCTCCACATATATGTACATGAGGAATGAATGAATAAATCATAAGGTAATGGCAAACAAGTACCTTATATGAGGTCAGAGGAAGGAGATTAGATTAATGTGGGTCAGGGAGTATTTCATTGTGGATTGAGGATCTAGTAGATCCTCAAATGAATAGGGTTTTCATAGGCAGAAAAATTTGGGGAGGGTATATTCCTGCTAAAAAGAATATAATCAAATGTGTAGATTCAGGAAAAAAAGCGTACTAGTGGATGATGGTTTTAGCTACTTCACTTAGGCAGTAGAGGCATGCTGGAAATATAAGGTTGTCTAGGGCCAAATGATGGAAAGTCATGAATTCAGACTAGGGAAGGACCATAACTTGTGAGCAGCAAGTATGGAATCAAGATCAGTTCTGATAAAGGGGAGGGTTGTAATATAATGAAAGAAGAGGCTTAAGAAATCGAATCTGTGAGTGTCTGTATGAAATGAATTAGAAAAGAAAGATGTTGTAGGGAGATAAAATTAGTTAGGACTCCCTAGCATGAGTGCTGGCATAAGCTGATAGTAAAAGAATAAAAAGGAAAAGAAGAATGAAAGAGACCTGATAGAAGATGCAGCAGGTAATTAGCTGTGAGAAGTAGAAGACTGAGATGAGTGAAAGATGAATGACTCAAAGGCTGAGAGGTAGTGACAAGGAAAATGTTTGTTTATGGAAATATGGAATTCAGGATAGAAGATCAATTTAGGAAGAAAAATAATTATCTCAGTCATGGAAAGGACTAACTTGATATGCCAAGGGAGTCCAATATGTAGAAAATGTGAATCAGAAGCTCAGGATAGAAGTCAGGATATTGAAAACTATAAACTCTCTATGGATGGCCTAGGTTCTGGAAAATTTCATCAAATTAAAAATATAATCTCCAAATATAAATTTTGAAATAATCTACAGATCGGTGATAGTTATCAAAATGTCCTTAATATTTTTCAAAGATAATATAGGTGACATGGAAGGAATAAACATTTCTTTGAAAATGTTAAAAATTAATCCTTTCCTAGTTCACTTCATTGCAGACAAAATCATCCCTTATCTACCTTCCTAAATTCTACAATCTATATAGTCAGACTACTCTATTCTCTCTCTAGTGACACATGCCCTGCTTTCTCAAGCATTCAGGCTCAGTCCTCCCTCTTGCAGTCTTATTTTTTAATTCTAGTCATTTTTTAGTTATGTCCAACTCTTTGTGACCCCATTCAGGGTTTTATCAGCAAAGAGTCTTTTAGTGGTTCACTATTTCCTTCTCCAGCTCATTTTACAGTTGAGGAACTGAAGCAAATAGGGTTAAATGACTTGCCAAAGGTCACACAGCTAGTAAGTGTCTGAGGCCAGATTTGAACTAACAATGAGTCTTCCTGACTTCAGGTTCAGCACTCTATCCACTGTACCAACTAGCTGCCCTAAAAATACAAATCCATACAACAGTAAGACAATGGCCATTTGGTCATTTCTCAGTTGTGTCCAATTCTTTGTGACCCCATTTGGGGTTTTCTTGTCAGAGATACTGAAATGGTTTGCCATTTCTTTCTTCACATCATTTTACAGATGAGAAACCAGGTGCAAACAGGGTTAAATGATTTGCCCGGGGTCACCAAGCTAGCAAGTGTCTGAGGCTGGATTTGATTTCAGGTCTTCCTGAATTGAGGTCTGGCATTGTATTCATCGTACCACCTAGCTTTACTTAAAGTACAACTTAAAGACCACCTGCTCTACTAGATTGTCCAAGTGGATGTCAAACTTGGACCTCAATCAGAATTTGTTTTTCCACCTCTCTAATGTACGTATAATATTGTTGTTAAAGTTCTTTCTGCATCATAGCACTCAAAGTTTCTATATCTTCTCTAATCTTTTTTTCTGATGCCTTACACAGCTCTTAACACATAGTAGGTATTGATAAATATGTGCTAAATAAATGAATGAATGATTATGCAACTTAATGACAATGAAGATAAATATGACAATGAGTGAAACTGAGAAATATTTTTAAAAATATAAATTGTCAAGATTAATAGAAGAGGAAATAAAATACTTAAGTATACTTACCTTCGAAAAAGAAACTGAATAAACCATAAATGAGCTTCCTAAGAAAAATCCTCCAAGACCAGATGGATTTGCAAATGAATTCTACTATTTTAAAGAACAATAATTCTAATACTATATAAATTGTTTGGGGAAAAATAGGCAAAGGAGTCCAACAAAATGCCTTTTATGAAATAAATATAGTTCTGATACTTAAACCAAGGGGAAGAAAAATAGAGAAAAGAACTCCAAACTAATTTTCCTAATGAATATTGAAGCAAAAATTTTAAATAAAATACCAGCAAGGAGATTACTGGAGTATATAACAAATATCATCCACTATGATCAGGTGGGAATTTTACCAGGAAAGCAGGGCTGGTTCAATATTAGGAAAATTATCAGTGTGATTGACCACGTCAATAACAAAGCTAACAAAAGTCAAAATCTCAATAGATGCAGAATAAACTTTGGACAAAATACAATAATCTTTCCTATTAAAATCACTGGAAAGTGTAGAAATAAATGAAACTTTCCTTAAAACAACAAATAATAACTTATTAAAACCAAGATCAAGAATTATCTGTAATAGGGATAAACTTGAAGCCTTTTCAGTAAGATGGGGGTGAAACAAGGATGTCCACTGTGACTACCATTAGTCATATGTTAGCCATGGCAATAAGACAAACAATAAGAAACTGAAAGCTTAGAATAGGCAAAAATATCATTCTTTGTGGATAATATGATAGCATGTTTAGAGAATACTAGAGAAAAAAACCAAAAAACTTTGAATTTGCAAATAGTTGGCTATATGGGTGAGCTTGAATTCAATCCCTGATAAAATTCTAAATTGTATTACTAAAGAGATTATCTAGATCACCTAGAACAAAAGCAAACTCTAATGTAAGACAATCAGCATAGTTTCAGGTATAAGTTATGCCAAACCTCAATTCCGTTTTTGATAGGGATATTAAACTATTAGATCAGAAGTCCATAGACATTATTTAACTAGACTTTGGTGAAGTTTTTCATATGATTATTTTAAACAGATTTTATTCTTTTTTCACCTAGACTTTCACCAATATCCTCCCCATTTTATTTGCATAATTCCAAACAGCTTTCCACAGAAGTTATACCAATTCCAGGTTTCACCTCTAACTGATGAGTGTTCCTGTCTTTCTGCAACTTCCTCAACATAAATTATTCCCATCTTTTGTCTTCTTTGCCAATTTGATAGGGGCACTTTTCTTATAAGTGATTTGTAGCATTCTTTCATATGATTGCTAACAGTTGGTAACTTTATTTTTGAGAACTTCTTGTTCATATCCTTTGACCACTTCTCTATAGAGTAATGGTTCCTGATCTTATATGATTTTGTTAGTGTGTCTCAGATACCAAATGTCTGAGAGTTTATGTGAAGATTCCCCCACACTCATTGATGACTTCCCTTCATTTTCTATGTGGATTAACTTTATATAAAAGATTTTATATTTCATGTGTCAAAAGTATCTCTTTTATTTTTTTTAATTGCCTCTACTGTTTACTTAACTAAGAATTAAGCTCCTACTCAAAGTTGTAAAAGGTTTATGATCTGTTTCTCCTCCATTTTTTTAATGTTTAAGTTGCATATTTACTTTGATTTTATTGTAAAAGGAAGGAAGGAAAGAAGGGAAAGAAGGAATTATTTAGCACTTACTATGTGTAAGGCACTCTTAACCACTTTACCAAGATCTCATTTGATCATCACAACAACTTATTATTATACCCATTTTCCAGCTGAGAAAACAGAAGGAAACATTAATCAAATTACTTGCCTAGGATCACACAAGCTAGCAAATATTTAAGGCCAAATTTGAACTCATTTATTCCTGACTTCAGAGCCAAAGCTCTAACCACTCTACTACATTACTTAAATATGGCATAACAGCCTGGTCTAAGCCTAATTTCTGCCAGATAACTTTCCAGTTTCTCCAGTATTTCTTACCAGATAGGAAATTCTTTTTTAATTAATTTATGTCTTCAGATTTATCAAATACTAGGTTATTTCATTTTCTTATTTCTTATTCTCCCTTGTCTAGCTTGTCCCATTTATCAACTCTTCTACTTCTAATCAGTACCAAATGATTTGGATGATTTTTTTATTATAGTTTAAGATGTGGAAGTACTATTTCTCAGTTATTTCTGCCTTTTAAAAATGATTTTCCTTAACATTCTCCTCCTTTTCCCTCCAAATGAATTTTGTTATTATTTTATCCAACTTTGTAAAGTTTCTCCTTGTAATTTGATAGGAGTAGCATTAAATCTGTAAAGTAACTGTTATAGTAGTGTCATTTTTATTATAGTGACACAGTCCACCCACAGGCCTTAAATATTTATTTATGTTTTTCATTATTTCTTTGAAGATAATTTTACAATTGTTTCCATAAAAGTATCAATTGTGTTTCAGTAAATGGATCCCCCAATATTTTTGTACTTTGTACTCATTTTTTTCTTTTTAAATAAATTCTTTTTCATTTAAAATCTATTGTAGCTCCTTCTCACTTCCATAACCCCTCCTCATAGAAAAATAAAAAAATAGAAATTAACCTTCATAAAAAATAAATACATAGTAAAGAACAAAAATTTCTACATTGCCAATTTCCAGTGTACCATAGCAAACCCGAGATGCCCTGCTAGCACAGCTTCTTTGATCTGCTTTGCTGAAGGAAAGACAACTTTTAAAGGGGTCAACAATCTTCTTTTAATTACAGATAAGTAGAAAATACAAGCAGAGACATTAGCGCAAAGATTCTACAGACAAGGCCCCTCCTGTCTGAGCAAAGTAACACAACCACCTTCATACACCACAGAATGAGAGAGCACAAACCTCTGCGTGGGGGGCGGGGGCTCGGGGTCTCTTAACAAAGGGCTACTCAGAGTCCAGTCCATGGAATCAAAAGGTCCTTCTCATAAATGAAACCCACAAAGAATATGTATGATTGGCTGAGTGTCATGGAGTTTGAAAATCCTAGTACCCCAGCACTTAATTGGAAACTCCCTGTAGCCTAGAGACTAATTAGTTCTGGGCCAGGGCTCTATGTGCCTGTAAATGCCAGGGGAAGATCTTCAAATTCCATTAACATTACAGAGGTGACATCCTAGAGTTATGTTGATCTGTATTTCTTTTATTACTCGTGATTTGGAGCACTCTTCCATATGACCGTGATTATTTTGCAGTTCTTCTTCTTTCATTTGTTCATATCCTTTGAACACTTAATCTATTGATGAATGATTATCAGTCATATATACTTACTAATAATTTATTTTGGATTCCAAACCTTCCTCAGAGAAACTTGATATAAAGATATTTTTCTCATTCATCTTCTTTTCTTCTTACCGTAGCTGCATTAATTTTGTCTGTTAAGAAGCTTCTCAGCTTCAAGTAATCAAAGCTACCTATTTTTATCTTTTGTAATTGCCTCAATCTCTTGTTTGGTTAAGATGACATTTCCTACCCATAGCCGTGAGAGGTATGTGTTTTATATTTTTAATGGTATGATCTTTAATATTAAGGCCATGTATCAGTTTAGAGGGTATTGTAGAATACGGTATAAGTTGTTGGTCTAAATTTAATTTCTACCAGACTATTTTCCAGTTTTCAAATAAGGAGTTTTTTCCTAGGTATTTTCTGTTTTCGATTTTTATCAAATAATAGGGCTATTGAATTGGCTTGTTTCTGATTCTCCCTTGTTTAGTCATTCCATTGACCTGTCTTTCTATTTTTTAACCAAGGCGTGATAGTTTCAATGACTGATGCCATGGAATAGTTTGAGGTAAGGAAATGCTAGTCTCCCTTTATTTCTTCCTCTTTTCATCATTCTCCCTTGATATTCTAGATGATTTATTTTCTAAATGAATTTTGTCGTTAGTTTACCAAGTTATACAAAGTATGCCTCTGGAAGTTTTTTGATTTAGCATTAAACATATAAACTTATTTTGTTAATATTGTCATTTTTTTTAAATATTGGCACATCCCAGCTATGAGCAATGAATATTCCTCCAGCTATTTAACTTCCTCTTTACTTCTTTAATACTCACTTTGTAATTGAATCTATATCTCTTTTGTCTGCTTTGGCAGGCTGATCTCCAGATATTTTATGCATTGTGTACTTATTATGAATAAGGTTCACTCTTCTGTCATTGCCTCTAAGATTTTGTTTCCTTGGCTAAGGAATTAGAACCGTACATGTCTTTAAAAAAGTAGTTTAGTGGAGTGCTTTCAATCTACATTTTGGGAGAAAAGCTGTGTAATGTTGGTGACGTTCTCTTTAAAGTTTGATAAAAATTTTCAAGTAAATGCATAGGACCATGAGTTTTTATTTTCTTTTGAAATCCTTATGAATTAATTCTATTTGCTTTTCTGAGACTGGGTTATTTAATATCTCTATGTGATATTCTGTTAGTTTTAATATTTTAGATTTTTTAAGGTAATCCTCTTTCTTTTGTACTTTCAGTTTTGTTGACATATAATGAACTACACAGTGTATTCCGATCATTCTTTTTGATTTCACCTTGTTCATTTCTTTTTAACATAGTGGATTTTATTCGTTGCTCTCATCTTTTAATCAGCCAGTAGTTTATCTATCCCTTTGTCCTATTGCCCATCTTCTTGCTAAGAGACTACAGGAGTTATCTTTCCCCTTTTTTATTTACCCATGGACTTGATTAAAGTGCACCAAACATTCTCCTCTATCCTCTATCTCTCCTTTTCCATTCATTGTATATGTTTTTCCATTCTGCAATTCATCTTAAAAAATACACTTAATCACCTAAGAAGGAAAGGTTGCTGGGTTTAGTCCATGGTTTTACTCAGGCTTGTTCCTCCACTAGCACTTCTCTATTTTCTTTAAATCTCATTTTCATTTTTATCTCCTTGCGAACTTTAAGAAATAAATTTCTTAATGGTTCTTCTAGAATGATTTCTTTTTAACTCAAAAGAATTTTTGTTATTTTCTCTTTTAATATTCTCTGCAGATGTCATAATTTACTTCATTGTTTATTCTTTCCTTGGTAGTTGTATTTATCTCCTGTGCTTTTGTTATGTGTGATGTTTCCAAGTCAATCTACTCATCCCTTTTGTTTGGGAGGAATGCTTCAAATGTCTCTTTTATTATATATTTATATCATTTCAATGGAGATTAGACTCAGGATTGCAAAGTATGTCATTTTGGGATGCATTCAGAATTAAAACCTCCCTTCCTTCATATTTGAATGCTTGCAGAATTTATTTATATTACTATGACTATTATATTAAACCACTCAGCCCTCTTGGAGTTTTACATGTAAATTGTTTGCTTTTCTTCCTGGAGGCAATCTGTGAATTATTTTAATTTGTATTTTGTTTGCTAAATTCTGAAGCTCTGGGAAAATTTGTCATATCAGTTATCGAATTAAGATGTTAAGGGTTTTTGACTTATTTTCCTCTGAGAGGTCCATGATGCCTTTTGTTTGCATAGAGGTCATGTGATCTTTTAACATTATTGCTTTGTCTTTTCTTTTTTCAGATAATCCTTCATTTCTATTGTGTCTTCCCAGACTATTCTCTCTTTTACTTCTTTGGAAAGACTTGAGATGATGTATTCAAGATTGTCTATCCTAATTGTATTTGCTGTGAACGCCATGAATTCTTCAACTTCTTCCTTTCTGTCTTCTATTAAGATTCATCTTTCTCTCCTGAAACATGGCAGTGAAACATGGTGGAACCACCTGATGATGTTCATACCGATTTCTACAGCTTCATATTGTCTTGGCATGTTTCATCCATGTTTCATCAAGGATTGGTACAATTTCCTTTTCCTGATTTTTTAAAAGAAGTTTATTATCCTTTGGATTTGCTGGTTCTCATCTTCCCTTTTAGTATGAGTGTCTGGTGTTTGGGGTTTTTTTTTGCTTATATTTTTTAGTTTTGAACTGAATTTTCTTCCTCTTGAAATCTTTCTTGCTCTTAGCCTTTTTTCTTGCTTCCTTCTGTGGCTCACTTTGTGACTCCTCATGCTTTGATGGTGGATTTTCTCGCCAGGAAGAGACCACAAAGATGACACATTTTTTCCACAATGAAAAACAGATTTTTCACTGGCCCAGGTCCCTTCCCCAAATACAAGGACTTTCTGACAGTAAAGGACTGAACTCATATAGATTCCAGTCCTTTTATCCTCAGGCTAAGTGCGGTCATGATGGTGAGCCCCTTTTGCCGGTTCCCTCTGTACTTTAATTTAGTGGTATAAAACTCAGATGAAAACAAATCGCTGGGGGCAACCTATTGACATAGAAAACCACAAATAAATACTGTCTTATATTGTGTGTGTGTGTGTATATATATATATATATATATTATATATACGTACATACATATATACACATATGCACACATGTGAGTGGGTATATATATACATATGTGTGTATGTGCATATATATGTATACATATGTAGCATTTTCCAATTAAATTTTAATCTACTTTAGGCCACTCTTGGGAGTTTTGTGGGCCACATGTAGCCATCGGGTAAAAAGTTTAACTCTCCAGATTTGTTCAAATTAATATCTGTTGCTTTTTGCAGGCACAGGAGAAGATATTGAAGGTAAAATTTCTTTCTCATGCTTCACCCTAGACTGAAGGCTACTATAGACAGAGCAGCACACTACCTCCACCATACTTTACCCTTTATTGCACATGCAGAGACAGTGTTCATGATGGTTATTTGCTTTAATAAGAAACTGTCTACAGCAGGAGAAATCCATAAGTGGTTCCCAAAACACCAGCCTGTGGCTCAGTTTACAAACCTTGAAAGCATATGAAGGCTAGAAGGGAAGAGTTCATAAATGAACATGTTCTAAATTAGTGTTGTCCACTGTTAATTCACAAGGCTATTACATTTTTGGGCTATTTGCTTTCTTTTATTGAGGATTCTGTTATAATTGCTCTACCTCTTATTCATAATTACTCTTTTAGGTTTTGCTTTATTTCATTTTATTTAGAATTAGAGAAATATCTAAATTTCTAAAGAAAGGAGCCACCTTTTTGGTTAAATGACCTGGAATTTCATATCTATTATGTTGTTCTTTTTGGGCAAAATTGCAGCAGGTGAGTAGTTATCACAGTGAGGAAGATCTGGAATTGGTTAGGTATCTAAAATCAAAAATAGTCATTAATGGATTGGTGTCTATCTTGAAGAAGATTTCTAGTGACATGCTACAAGACTTTGTTCTTGATCCTCAGCTACTTATCATATTTTCAAGTGATTTGGATAAAGGCATAGATGGTAAGATTATTATACTTTCATATGAAAGTATATAGATGTACTTAACATGATGTATCAGGGAATCCAGATGCAAAAGAATCTCAACAGGCTAGAATAGCAAAGTTTGATAGTCAAAGTCTTATACTTGGGTTCAAAATTTAACTTTATCAGAAGACGCGGAAGGCATGACTGAACTACAGGTCATCTGAAAACTATCTATGGCTTTTATCTTACTGAATGCTCAGTTTGAGTCAACACTGAGATGTGGTTGCCACAAGAAACTAATGGAAACTAAGACTGCATTAAGAGAGAAAGAGTGCCCAGCACTGGAGAGGTAATAGCTCTGCTTTACTTAGCTCTAGTCAGACCTCACCTGGGGCATTGCGTCCACACCATATAGGAATCAGTTGAATGAACCAGGGAGGATTTAGTCTCAGAAAAGAGACTCAGGGGAGGGTGGGTGAATAACAGCTGTCTTCATTTATGTATGAAGAGCTATCATGTGAAAGACTAATCAAACTTCTCATGCTTTGACCCCCTAGGGGCAAAATTAAGAGCCATAAATAGAAGCTGCAGAACAGAGTTAGGACTCAAAGGAAACAGAAATCTTCTCGTCTTACCCCCTTCCTTTTACAGATGAGGAAACTGAAACTTTGAGAGAGGAAATGACTTGCTTACAGTATTATACAGATATTAATGGGAGAGTATAGTATTCAACTTCACATATTTAATTCCACTGTTTCTACTACACTACACTGCCTCCCCCTTTTTTTCCTATTCTCTTCTCTCTCCAATGTTTGCTAGCTCAAATCATGGATTCCAGGGACGAGAAGGGTGGAGGTGGGAATAGTCTTACAACACAAAATTGTCAGTGACCTGTATGAATACTTTGCAGATCCATTGCCAACCCAGATGACAGTTTCTGCAGTTCTGCCATGAAGACTGATTCCTTTAAGTTCCTCTTTCTTTGCCCTTCATAGCTTTAGAACTGGAAGGAAACAGAGGTCAGGTAAACCAACTTCTTCATTTTACAAGTGAAAAAACTGAGGCTATTTGCCAAAGGTCACACAAGTAGCAAGGGGCACATTTGAAGCCAGGTTCTTTAGAGCCCAATCCAGCACTCAGTTCTTTTGTCTGTAAGATGATGGTAACAATACTTGACATGACTACATCACAGGGCTACTGTAAGGATCAAATGAGTTATAATACATGAACATGCTTTGAAAACTGAAATGCTATACCAATATAAATTATGATTATTACTACTGCTATCCTAGATATCGCCCAATGAATTCTAGAAAATAATCTAACCTAATCATATGCAAACAGAAATATGAGATCTTGCTCTATTAGCATCTCTTTAGCTGACAGCATGTTGAAAATATTCATATAATAAATAAATCCCCAGAAGGATGTCCCAAGGTCAGATTTTTGTTTCATTAGAATATATAAAAATGGAATTATTTCAAGAAAGTCACAACGTTTGTGGGAAAGCAGAAATATGGTATTCTACCCTTAACACTAAAGGTATTCAGGTCTAGCATCAACTGCTAGAGACATAACAAAATCCATCATGTTTCCTAAGGGTATTTTTGTTTTTGAGCAAGTACAATAAGGAACGGGGTGGACTTCAAAACACGGTTTGAATTTCTATTCAGTGGTTAACCTTGCAGTCTAAAATCCTTGAGCAAGTTCATATGATTGTTCATCTGAGCCACAAGACAAGGCAGGAAATTCAAGAGACAGGAATTGCTTTGTTCTTGGTATCTTGAATTCCCATCCCAAATGTCTAAAGTAGACAATGAACACCAACTACAATAAAAAGTTATTTTGGTAATTCCATTTCAAAGCTTCAATTTTTTTTCCTTAATAGTTTCTTATCCCTTCCCCCACCCTAAAGTTAAGCTTACCAGAGCCTTCTTATAGTTCTAACCTCTGGCCATCACATATAACTACATTATAGGTAAGACAATCATATAATGACATTCAATATGACTTTTATTAACTAAATCCCTTCTCTGAAGGAGTAATTGTGAATTGTCTCATGAACATACTCTGCTTTTATACATACTCCAAGAATTTCATGAACTCCACATCTTTTAGCTTTGGCCATACTCCTCGGTAGGTAAAAACTATTCACTCTCTCGTGGGTTTTTGAAACTTTGAGGTTACATTCATTAAGCACACAGAATTGCAATCCCAATATACACAAATATGTGAGCTTAGGCCTTGATCCATTCATGGTTCTAAGAATTGGGAATATGAAGGAAAGATCAAAGGATTATAGATGTAGAGTTGGAAGGTCATCTAGTTTAAACTGCTCGTATTTAGGCTGAAGAAGCTAAGACCCAGGGAGTTGAGGTGACTTGTTTCATGCCAGAGGGGGAATAAGCATCCAAGGCCAGGTCCACAGAAAGTAGTGTACTTATCATATAAGAAACAGCATGGTACAGTGCACTTAACACTGACCATAGTGGTAGGAAGACCTGGGTCCATGTACTGCCAGTGACAGTGGCACTATCAGGTGACCAAGTCACTTAAGCTCTTAGTGCTCCAGGAAATGCCTTAAGACTGTGAGACAGAAAACAAGTATCTATCTACACTGGTAGAGGAAATTCCTCACTTGAGACATCCTACAGTGATGAAATCACAAAGAAAGGTTAAAAAAACAGAATTAAAATAGGCATTAGTCATTTATGGAAATTTTAACTGGCAGGCAAGTTATGCAATTCTTCATCAAATTGGGAATTAACTCCTTCAGAGACAACTTTACATTAGGAACTTAGCTATAACAATTCCTAAGAGTAAAACCCACTCCCCAGATGGGCATTAAAAAACACATATACAGAAGGGAGATGAACAGGTTCATAACAAGAGAGAAAAAGACATACAGTCCTAGAGAGACTGTTGGACAGAAACAGAGGCTGCACCATTCAATGAAAGTACCTCTGGGAAGACAGGATAGTAGTAAAAATTCCTTTCCTAGGTTAGCGAATGAGCATTACCTCTGGGGTATATTGGAGCTCCTTACTAAATGGGAAAAAGCAAGACTTTCTGAGCTTCATAGCCCTCAGAAAGGATTCAATTCTTTAAGTTAGGAAAGAAAATTGTTTTAAAAATTACCAACCTTCCAAGATATCTTCCCAAAATAAAAAATAGTAGAAACAAAAAAAAAAAACAGCCGGTCTTCTAAATATCAAAAAAACCCTCTACTTTGGTTTAACTTATGATTTAACATGGTTGATAGATAATCATGATACTCACTACTTTCCTATGATAGGGTTAGTGCTTAGCATAGTGTTTGCTACATAGTAGCCACTTAATAAATGTTTATTGATTGATTGATTATATAGATGTGTTCTTGGTTCAATAATACATGTTTTTATTTTGCTTGTCTTAGCAAACGTGTTTCTTTTCTACATGACCAAGTTAGATAAATGTCCAAAAGCTCCTTATTAAGCACTTAGGTATCTTTGAAGACTAGCCTAATTTACTGTGGAAGATTGAAGAACAAAACCCCTGAATGAAAATATACCGATACACCTATAATCCCTGCTCCTGGGGAAGGCTGAGAAATTCTGAGCTATGTATGATCTAAACTCATTGGATATCCATGGTAAGTCAGGCACCAGTATGGGGATCACCCAGGAGTAAGGAAGCACCATGTCCTTAGGAGGCGTGAACTAGCCTAACACAGAAATGGAATAAGTCAAAGATTCTGTGTATTTCCAGCTCAGGCAAGATAGGGAGATTCAGTCTCAAAAAACACCAAAACAAAACAAAACAAAACCCAAACTCAATGTGGATTATACTTTTGGTTGCCAAATTTTGGTCAGGGAATTAGTGACTAACTTTATTTTTTTTTTTTTTCTGGATCAACTTATTTTAAGTCCAGAATTTTCAAAGGAAGCAAAATGTCTCCATCTCCCTGGGGCATAGTTGTTGAACCTGGGATAAATCAGGATAAAGAACAGAGGTCTCCCCCTTTTCCAAAGGATGAAAGCAACAAGGTCTCCAAAAAATTCCTGCCTTCACCTTCTTGAGTACATATATCCAATCCTTTCTAATGCTCCTATACAACAAAATGGGACCAATTTCGTAGTTAACTATGCCTCTCAAATTACTATTATACTAGATAGCCTCTGAGGTCCCTTCCAGCTATAAGTCTATGATCTTATTAATTTTGCTCTATGACAAACATCATTCTATCCCCACACATATAGGACATTAGCTACAGGATATAGTACTGTTAATTGGGCCTGTTCCACTTTCAGCCGGTCCATCACTCAACAAGTTTATTGTAAGTACTTACTATATACCAGGCTCTATGCTGAGCACTGAGGATACAATAAAGGGCAAAAAATATACCCCTACTACAAAGGAGTTTACAGTCATATGCAGGAGATAAAATATAACTAACCAGGTGCAAAAAATTATAAAAAGGGTAGATAGAAGATCATCTAAAAGGGAAAGATTCTGACTAATGGGGTGAGGATGGGAGGGACCAGGTAAAGCTTTTCACAAAATGTGAAATTTGAGCTGTCTTGAAGGAAACCTGAGACATTAAAGAAAAGAGCTAAGTAGACAGAGCATTCCAAGTATGAGAGATGGCCAATAGAAGGGTACAGAGAAAGCAGATGGAGTATCATGTTAAAGGAGCTGCAATGAGGCCAGTGTAGCTGAATCATGGTGTTTATGGAGACTAGACTAGACTAGAAAGGTAGAAAGGAACCAGAAGAGCTTTAAATGGAAAATCAGACTCTATGTAGGATCTGAGGTAAGATGAAGCCAAGAGGAGCATGAGGTGACATGGTCAAAATGTTGCTTTAGAAAAATCACTTTGGATGCTGACTGGAGAGGTCAATTAGAGTAGGATTGAAGTAGAGAAAGCAGTTAGGAAGTTATTGTAATAATCCATGCAAGTGAGTAATGAAGGGCTGAACTATGGTGGTAGTAATGTGAGTGGAGATACAAGACATTGTTTTAAAAATACAAATGACAAGATTTTGCAACAGGTTTGACATGTAGAGCAAGTGAGAGGTAAGAGTCAAGGAAGATGAGAGGCTGCAAACCTGGGTAATTCTAAGGATGTTGATGTACTTGACAATAACAGGGAAGTATGGAAGGAGAGTTGAGGAAGGGGAGATGAATAAATGTGTAGAGTTTGAGATACCTATGGGATATCTAGTTCAAGATATTCAAAAGGTAGTTGGTGATTCAAGACTGTGACTGAAGAGACTCAGGATGCATAAGTAGATAAGGGCTTCATCTACATAGATATGATCCCTATGAGCTTTGAGAGGGAGGGAGGGAACACTCACTTATTAAACACCTGCTATGTGCCAGGCAACTTGATAAGCATTTTACAAATATTATCTCATTTGATATTCACAACAATGCTGGGAGGGAGATACCATTTTTATTCCCATTTAAGAGTTAATAAAACTGAGGCAAAAAGCAGAAACGTGACTTGCCCAGGGTCAAGAGGGCAACTGATTGTTCAAACCACTGGTAAGTGTCTGAAGTAGGTCTCCAATCTTCCTGACTCCAGGCCCTGAAGGATATCCAAGGTTAGTGAGTAGGATATGAAAATCAGCAAAGGAGCCTGAGGAATGGGTCCAGACAATTAGGAGAACCAATAATTATAATGACTGCTACTGATGTTTACATGGCATTTTATAAATTGTAAAGTCCATTTTATACATTATCTGATTTGATCTTCACAACAACCCATGCACCAAGCAATATCAATATTTCTATTGAGAATCAGAAAAGTTAAATGATTCTCTTAAGGTTATATAGCTAGTAAGTGCCAATGGCAGAATTCAAACCCATCTGACTCCAGCATCCTTTCCCACTAGTCCACAATGCCTATAAAATAGGAGGAGCTGAACCCACCATATGAATCAAGTGGGAAGGCACTTACAATAAATCCATAGATAAGCAAGTCACAGAAAGCATCTCATGCTAGTTATATCTTGACACAGAGAGGTAGCCTTGTTTTAATTACAGACAAGTATAGATAGAAGAGTGAATAGGAGTGAAGTAAGGTAAACCTAAGGGGCACAAATAAGAAACAAAATTGCTCTCTAAACACAGGATTTGATAGGGCAGCCATAAATTCTCATCCTCTACTGGGAGAAACATTTGATTTATGAATCAGAAGGCTTTCCCCGTCTCTAACTCAGCATTCTCTTTGCATCCATCAGTAATCGTGACTTTTCCCTGTAGCTGATTAAGGGACATTCATTTATTGCTGAGCCCCTATCTCACCTCCCCTGTAGCTCCTTGACTGACTTCTCAAAATGAAATGTCTGTCTTGTGAGGAGATGCGGAAGCTGAGCAGACAGTTCCCCCACATGGCGATCTACCACCCTTGCCAAAAATTTGCCCTGTGATGATCTCTTTTGCCTCCTGGTCACTGAGAAGTCATAACTAGAGGCCACCAATTCACTGTCTCAGTGTTCATTCTGTTCAGTAAAAGGGCTGCTTCGTTCAAGGGGCAGCAAAACAATATGAAATTAGAGGAGGGAATTAAATCAATAGTCGGTCCAGCAGGAGACAGTGTGTTTTCTCCTTTGAGCCGTTAGCAGGTGCGCTGAGTGCATACAGATAAGCTGATAAATGGCTGATTCGATAGACTGGTAGCAAACACATGCTTTGCTAGAGATGACTTTTTAAGTCACCATACATCAAACAGACAGCATCAGCCTTTGAGGATAAACCTGTGATGGCTTCTTGTGCCTTTTTGAACTGCCTCTGAGGCCCAGAGACTAAAAAAAGGCCCTGAATGTTCCTGTGAATCCACTGGGAGGATTGGAAGCTTCAAAGAGGAACACTATCACATCCAAGGGGAAATGCATTGATTGAAGGAACCAGTGTGAAACAGTCTTTAATAATTACCAGAAAGCTGGAATCGACTGGTGTTTTGCTGAGCTATATTTTATCTTTATTGGATTAACTGTGACACAGTAGGTTATGTCAAAGGGAATCTGCATGAATATTAAAAGTAAATGTGGTGTGAATAATAGATAACTTACATTAGATGCACCAGCATGCAGTAATTTTTATTCACCTACATAATTAGATTAAAACAAATCTTCTGAATAAAATACATTGTCTTGTTGTAATCCAGTTTGAAAACACCCAAAAGTTATGGCTATAGGGATGTTTGCTGGCATTTTACATATAAATACATAATTCTCCTTAAGAAATGTTTTCCAAAGGAGTTCTAGTGCTTACCAGAGTTGGTAGTGATGAATATTAACTGTCTAATGTCAATAAGAAATACCCTTCAGGTCAGCTAAGGAGGTCTACAACAGCAATACCTCAGTAAAACCAGCAACATGTGACTTTCATACCCAACTTGGGGAAATTATGAGGAACAGTAAATTGCCTTGGACAATTAACCTCTCCAATGCCATTATCCACAGCTTGAATATGTGTTCTGATTACTTTCACTCCAGGTTGGTCCTTTTCCTCTTACCACGCTATCTGCATCACAGAGCAAGGAAATAAATTCAACATTAATGTAAATTATGATTTTCCACATGTAGGCTCTGATACTCTTCCCTCAGTAGTAGGTGGGGAAAGGGTAGAAGTCAAGGAAAAGGCTCAGAGATGGTTAGAGCTACAAGAGATCTCAGAAAACTTCTGGTCCAAACAATACCTTATTGAGAATTTTGCCTCTACAGCCTTACTGACAAATGATCATAATGATAAAGATAATAATAATATAGGGTTTAGATATATACAAGTCCATATAACTCTGTGAGCTGTGAGGTGGGTGTTATTATGAGGTAATATTTGTAATGCAATTAACACAGTCCAATTAACACATGGTAGAGACATTTAATAAATGCTTGTTCCCCATTTCCTCCTTCCTTACAGTTAACCAGAAAACTTCAGCAAAAACATGCTCTGATCATTCACAAGAAAATGACTGAGTCTACTGCCTACTATAACTATTGTTTGTTTTTTATTGGAAGGATGAAAGGGTCAGAAAAAGGTAGAAAAAAGATATTACTTGAGGTGTATATATAGCTAAATAATAAATGAGCAAGCTCTCAAAAACTTATCCAAACTGTCAGTTTCTCACAAAATTCTATGACTTTACTAAAAGGATTGTTTTTGAGTGTTGAAAAAGGGAAATGTTATTTACAAGTCTGAGTGGGTTCAGCAAAGATGAAATCATGCTATATTAACAACATTTCCCCTTTTAATAGGCTTATTAGATCAGGGAAATACCCATTGTCATAGTAGAACTGGTTTTCAGCAGTCAATTGGCACTGTCTCAGGATATCTATGCAAATAATTTGGATAAAAGACTCATCTCCAAGATACCTATGGAACTGATTCAAATTTTTAAGAATAAGAACTATTATATAATTAGTAAGTTGTCTAAGGATAGGAACAGACAGTTCTCAAGAAAAGATTCCCATGTTTAACCCTGGCCATATGAAAAAATGCTTCATATCACTACTTATTAGAAAGTTGGGAATTTGATTGTGGAGTGGTTAGGTCAGTTTCCAACTGACTGACTGACTAAATCAAAGACTGGTAATCAGAGGACCTATGTCAACTTGGAAAGATGTTGCATTAATGTGTCACGGCACTCAGTACTTTGCTCCAGTCTACTGAATAATTTTATCAATGAGCTGAACAGATTAGTACTTAAAATGCTTATTGAATTTGCACATGACACAAAATAAGAAGGAATAGCTAATGTAATGAATGACAGAAAAGGGTTCCAAAAATATTTTAGCAAGTTAGAATAGGCAAAAGAAACTAGGCAGCTTAGTGGTGCAATGGATAGAGTTCTAGACCTGGAGTTGGAAGGATGTGAACATGAATAGGAGAAGGCACATCCCCTCATTCCTTTGCAGAGGCAGAGAACTATGGGTCTGAAACTAGATAAGGTCTGACTTTTTTCAATGGATTGGTTAAATTTGTTTATCTGGGATTTTTCTCCTTTGTTCGTCCTTGTTATAATGGCTTTCTAGAAGGGGGATATTAGAGGACAACATTTGGAAATGTAGATAATATTAAAAATATATATACTAATAGATTTAATTTTAAAAATAATACAGGGAAACTTTTTCAAGCTCAATATGAGCCAACATTATGATAAGGCTGCAAAAACAAAACAAAACAAAACAAAACAATAAAACCCTAGCCAATTCCATTTAAGGTTATATTAACAAAAACACAGTATATAGAGTGAAGTTTTAATTTCTCTGTTCTGATTAGCCAACATGTTGAGTATTATGTCTAAACCTGGACAACATAATTTAGGAATCCATTGCCTAACATAAGGAAGTCTGTGAGGGGTCAAGCAGAATGACTTTTTAACCACAGCAACTAAAGGACAGGAGATGGTGAGCCTTGGGAAGACTTCTGGAGGACGCAATAGTTATATTTCAATATCTGTACAATTTATGATAAGTCATCCCAATCTCCAACTGGAGAATAATTTACAGAGAAAAAATACTTCCTAATTGTTAGAACAACCCCAAAACCAGAATGGATTGGCTTGGGATGACATTTGTTTACCTTGCGTGGAGGCTTTAAAGTCTAGAGGACTACTCAGGAATATTGTGCTACCACACTATTCAAGATCATGTTAAAGGAGATGATCACTAAAGTTCTCATATAATTTACATAATCATATAACTTTTGTAAATATTTTATGTAATTTATATAATTCTCTATTTATATATTCTCTATTTTTGGTTACTAAGAAAGAATAATTCATTGAAAGTCACAAACCTGTGTTCTAGTCTTGGCTCTGTTACTTATGGCTGTATGACCTTAAAAAAGTGACCTCTGGGAATCTCAGTTTCCTCATCTACCAAATAAGGGGGTTAGATGAAATGATCTCTAAGGCCCTTCCCACCTCTAACATTCAGAAATATTACTACCTCATGCTGAATGTTCATTCAAAGTATGTGAACGAGTATTCTTTCCCCCAAAAGCCTTAGTTCAGTTTTAAATTTTAATAGCTTAAAGCTACACTAAGACTTCTGGGACCCCCTATATAGTGCTGATAGTACATGATCAATGTCTCACAGATGAAGGTAACTTTTCCCTGACTCATCAAAGTATTCTTCAATTATGATAACCAGCAGGTTTTGTCAGATTGCAAGTAGAGGATTCCAGGTGTAAAGTTTAGATTCTGTTCAATTTACAGTTTTTATTGATCTTTTTTACTGTGTAACCTTAAGCAAGTAAGACTTAAGACTCTCATGCCCAAGGCTACAAGATGCTGAGCAGGTGCTGATCTCTATTGGTAGAGGGAATTTACATGCTAGGAATTCCTCTATATGAGGGATTCTTAACCTTTTTGTATATTTTGCTTTCCTTTAGAAATCTGATGAAGCTTATGAATTCCTTTTTTCAAAATACCTTTTTAAAGGCTTAAAAATAAAATATATAGGATTACAGAATAAACCAATTACATTGAAATATACTTAGCTGCATATTTAAAAATACATCATAGACTCCAGGTTAAGAACCCCTGCCTTTGACCAAATGAAAACAGGGTTTCAGGCTAAGAAAAAATATGTTCCCTCATTTCCTTACGGGATCATGTTTTCAAAGTTGTATAGGTAACTAGATGGCACATTGGATGCAGCACTGGGCCTGTAGTCAGGAAGACTTGAGTTCAAACTTGGCCTCAGATACTTACTAGCTATGTGAGCAAGTCACACAAACTCTCTGTCTCAGTTTCCTCAACTGTAAAATGGGGGTAATAATCTCACCTCCCAAGACTGTTTTCAGCATCAAATGAGATAATATTTGTAAATCCCTTAGCATAGTACTTATCACAAAGTAGGATATATAGAGATAGATAGAAGGATATATAGGAGATGGAAGGAGGGAAGGAAGGACGGATGGACGGAAGGAAGGAAGGAAGGAAGGAAGGAAGGAAGGAAGGAAGGAAGGAAGGAAGGAAGGAAGGAAGGAAGGAAGGAAGGAAGGAAAGAAGGAAGGAAGGAAGGAAATTATTTTACACCTTTTTTATGCTTATCAATGGAAAGGTCCTGAGACAGAGTATTCCAACATGTCTTTTAATCCAATTTAACAAGAATTTATCAAGTGCCTATTATGTGCCAGGCACTGATCTACAAAGACAAAAAGCAAGCCAAGCGCTTTCCTCAAGCAACATAGAGCCATAACTAGCTCATAGCTTTTTGGGTTATTCATAATATACCCTGCATCTATATCAGGAAAACTTCCCCAAATCTTTTTAGGAATCTCAAATAAAATAGATGTCATGTTGATTATTAACTGTCCAATCCTATTATTTCTTCAACTGAAATATTACACAACTCATCCCACTTCCTTGTTTTCAATGGTTTCAAGCTCTGTTTCTGGTGTGTGGCACCATCTTCCATGTGTTGGACAGGTGCATATAATGCAAAACAGCAGGATGCCCTTGCAGCTGCTATATGGTGAGCTCAGGAGGAGTAACTCCAAGGAGATGAAGTAGAATAAATATCATAAACACACAGTGAAGCCAAGCTCAAGTCAAGCAGCAACAGTTGGGGAATACTGAAAACCATAAGCAGCAGGAAGACTCACCTGGCATTTAGCAGACAAAAGTGTTGCCTCTCTCATTCAGCAAAGGCATGTTGCAACCTGCTGGGGGAAAGGGGCAGCATTAGATCCAGCAGCCATGCCAACAGTTGGATGCCACAGGGCAGTTTTCACCTGTGTGCATAAAAATGTGGGAAAAGCTTATAGGTCCATCGTTGTTTTTTTTTTAAATAGATTTTTATTGACATATTTTGTTTTAACATCTCCTATATTACCCTACAGATCCACTGCTAGAAAGTCATCTCTTCTAACAAAGATTTTAAAAAAGTAAACACTTCAATAAAACTGGTTGGTTGTTGTCCTTGGTGCTACAAAACAACCAAAATGCCAAGACTCTTCTGGCTGCGTCTGATCAATGTCTGACTGTGACTGATCAGACCAATATGAGCTCAGAAGATTTTACTGGCACAAATAGCCCATGTGAACATTTGGAGTATAGATGTTTCTAAATTTGCATTTGCATATCTCTGGTTTCTTTGGAGCTACTGCAATTCTGCTTTGCTCATACAGCACAGTACCTTCAATAAAACTAACAACCATGGTACTGTCTGACATTATCTACAATGTTCTACACTCAAACTTTCCCACCTCTGCAATAAAGAATATTTCTTCTTTGGAACCAAGCTTTGCATTAAAGTTTTGCAATATTAAATCCTGATCTCTTTGCCCTTGTTTTCTCCATTTAAAACATTATAGCCATTAGATACATTATTGTATTATGTTATAGTATTGTAGTCATTAAGTACATAGTTTTCCTGTTACTGCTTACTTCACTTTGAATCAGTTTATAAAATTTTTTTCATGATACACTCTATTCATCACAATCATTATTGTTTACAGAATAGTGCTATCACATTACATCCATGTACTAATTGCCACATATTTAGCTTTCATAATATATGGTTATCTACTTTGTTTCCAGTTCTCTGTTGATATTTTTAAAAAGTTCTAGTATAAGTATCTTGGTATATATAGGACCTTAAGTTTTTATCACTTATTTCTTTTAAATATATATCTTGCAGTAGAATATCTGGATTAAACCCAGTATTATCGCTACTAGGACTGTATCCCCAAAGATCATAAAAATGGGAAAGGGTCTCACATGCACAAAAATATTTATGGCAGCTCTTTTTGTGGTGGGCAAGAACTGGAAATCAAGGGGATGCCCATCAATTGGAGAATGGCTGAATAAATTATGGTATATGAATGTAATGGAGTACTATTGTGCCATAAGAAATCATGAACAAGAAGACTTCAGAGAGGCCTGGAAGGACTTATATGACCTGATGCTGAGTGAAAGGAGCAGAACCAGGAGAACTTTGTGCACAGCAACGACCACAGTGTGCGAGAGTTTTTTCTGGTAGACTTGGAATTTCATAATAATGCAAGAACTTCTTAAAAAAAAAAAATCCCAATGGTGGCTCTCAAGGCAAAATGCCTTCCACACTCAGAGAAAGAAATATGGAAGTCATTCGCAAAATGTAGCAGATCATGTTTGTATATGTGTATGTTTTTGTGTATCATGTTTTGATTTGTTATATGATTTCTTCCATTTATTTTAGTCCAACTACATAGCATGACTATAGTGAAAATGTACTCAATAGGAAAGTATATGTAGAACCTATACAGAATTGTATGCAGTCATGGGGAGGGAGGGGGTAGTGGGGAGTAGGTGTGGGGGGGATAAAATCTCAATTGTATGGCAGTGATTGTTAAACATTAAAAAAAAGAAAAAAAAAAGAATATCTGGATTAAGTGGTATGGGGATTTTAGCCACAATTCCAAATTGTTTTCTGTAGGACCTAGACAAATTCACAGCTCTACCAATCATGTATCTTTCCATATTCTGTGATACTGATTTTGCATATTTTGTCATCATTACCAACCTAAGAGTTGTTTTGATTTGTAATTCTCTTATTATTATTGATGCGAAACATTCTCTCATATGGATATTAGTTTGTAATTCTTTTGAGAACTATTTTCTAACAGGGAATAGCTTTTGATAAGGTCATAGAATTTTAGCTTTGGAAGGAACCTTAGAGTCCATTTAACCCATCCTTTCTTGTAATGCAAGAATCTCTTTTGTGGAATCCCTGATAAGAGGTAGTATCCTGTGAAAAGGCAACATTTTTCAGCAAGATTCAATGAGGACAATGCATCCCTCTGAGAGAGACCCTGGGCTATAACTTCTTATCTCAGTGTAGCTCTTACTTCAACTACTCCCTTTGGTTTTTCTGATTTCGATACAGGTCATCAACTATGTCTCTCTCTGAACTTCCTGAACCTCTGAACCTATTTAAAGCTCCACGTTCAGTAAGGGAATTGATCATGCCCTAACTTAGGAAAGGTAACTTACTATCCTCACATAGCTCCCCTTCCCAGCATCCACCATTGCCTACCTTACCTGTGCTCTATGTTTTATTCCAGGATGCCCTTTGATATAACAACTATCATCTGTGTCACTCAAAGTAAATTTATTTTCTGTCATCATTGTGACATCTAGGTCAAGCTACATCCACATGATAGTAATCTCTCTCTCTCTACCCTTCTTTCCGTCTTCTCTCTCCCTTTCTCTGTCTATCTCTCTGTTCTCTCTGTCTCTCCTCTTCTTCCTCCTCTCCCCCTAGAAATCTTATCCATCACCAACCTAAAGAGAGCTCTTTCTTCTTTGAATTATCATGGCACATCATACTCTCAAATGCTACTTTGTATACAATACCTATCACCCCTACCAGACAATCATGAAGAATGTGCTGGTTGAGTGACTAAACTATTTTTTTTCTTGTGTGTTCAAAATACATATCCCAGAATTTGCTTTTCCGCAAATTCCACCATTCAGTTCCACTGATTTCATCTTTGGTCATTTACCATTCTTATCACCAGCACAACAAAGGAATAGCTCAAGCTATTGTGTATCCAAAGTGCATCAAGACTTTACCAAAGTCTTTACTGACCTTGAAGTGTGAGTGTCCTAGGTACATGGGACTATGTTTAGCAAAAGAGGAGAGAAGGCTCCTCAGAGGTGACCTTGAACACTAACTGATTTAAAAAATATGGCAGGAAAACCACCTTGGCCCCTAGCTGTTTTTTCCCCTCCTCCTTACTCCCTCAGAGAAAACTAAGTAATTCAGCCAGAGATCACTAGAGGCCTTAAAACAAGATAGATCATTTTACTTATGTAATTTGGCTTATACTTTATCCAATTTTATTTATCTAATTTGTCTCCTTTAATTGGATCACAACTTTTTTGAGGGCTGGGGCCAGGCCACGTGATAGTGATAATATGTCACATTTTATAGAACACTTCAAAATACAAAATACTGTCTATATATGTGCAGTCACTTTATAAATAATAAATATGATAAAAACACAACGTATTTATAGAGAATTTTCAGATTTTACAAAGTGTTTTCCTCACAAAGTTCTGGTAAGGTAGGCAGTATAAGCACTGTTGTCTCTATTTTACTGATGAGAAAACAAACGTTACACAGCTATTCAATGACAAGGTTAGAACTTAAGCCCAGGCATCCTGACTCCAAGTGCATTATTCTCCTCACTGTATCACACAAACTCTTGTATACGCCTTTGGATCACCATAGCATGTATCACAGTATTAAGCACATAGTAGGCATTTGAAAATACTTGTTGATTGAATGATGGATAGATTGATAGATTATCCATAAACTTTACTTCTTCAGAGTGAATTATTTCAAGGTTAGTAAACATCACTCTGAATAGCAGCCAATTTATTTTCTGGGTGGAATACTCTAGCTAATGGACAGGGAGCAAAGCTGACAGCAAAATGTCCAGTTTCCCTCATCTTTACCTTTTCGTTACCAGACTGGGTCAATGCCTCTCTATACTACAGATTTTTCCATCCACTAAATAGGGATGATGCCCTTTCCAAAAGCATAATGTTGAGTTCCTTGGCTTAGAAATGTTTCAGGAATACAAGGATTACAGAAGGAACATGATGCTAATAAATCCTTTAGGGATAAGATTTCTACACTGGGTCTTCTTTATTCCAGTAGGATGTTTCATCTCATTCTATTAACATAAATGGTCTCATGAATGGATGCATGATACATGGCATAGAGGTGACCAAAGGTTCTCAAAGGTTATGCCAATAGAATGCAAGACCTTGCAGCTTTTATCAAGTGGGAAAATATAATGTATGACTCATTGTCCTAGGACCAATCTAGCCATGCTCAGAGAAACTCATGAGTTGCAATTGGCCTTAATGGGAAGAGCACCCACACTACTGAAATGTTACATCCTTGAAAGACTGACATATACTTTTAATCACAACAAGGTACTCTGGGGGAAAAAAGTCAAGTAGGTTGCTACAGATTTCGTTTGTATCTCCAATAAAAGGATCTTAAGTCAAGGAAACAATTAGAACTTATACCACTATAAATTCATTGATGGGCGTACTTTGACTATTTGTGAAATTAAATTCAGAGAGCAATTATTAAGCACCTAATTGCTGAGGATACAATGTAAACAAGAAAGCAAACAGTGATAAAGGGATGACTCAATGACTACTTTCTATAAACAGGTTTAATGACTGTGTATTTGATATTCTTTAATGTTTGAGAGTCACTGAAAACACAGAGGAAAAGAATCTAGTAGAATAATTTATTAGACATAGAAAAGACACAAATAAACCACTTGTAGAACAAAAGGGAAAGGGGGAAGGTGAACTGTTATATCTTCAAAATCAATGTGCAGATGAAAGTCAATAGGAGAAAGTAGTGAAGGATCGGTGGAGGGTAGTAATTCCTAAACCATCTTCTTCTCTGGGCTGGGCAAGACAGTACAGAAAAATAACACATCAGTAAAAATAATGTATACTATGTGTAGGAAAGGGAAAGTCTGCATGTAAATGAAGGGTTTGTGAGATTATTACCAGCAAGATAGTACTTCATACTGATAAAAAAAAATTCTACTTGGGTTTATCTTCATAAAAGTCTGACTCAACAAAGATTGTCTCAAATGTCAATTGTCAGGATTCACCCATAAAAAAAGCAAGTCAGAAAATGACTTAGAACAGAGAACACAACAATTTTATGCTTATAAGAACTCAAGGTATAAGAAATTCATGTGAATATAAATGAGGAGCTAAAATAAAAAATAAAATACTTCAGCTGAATCCAAAAAGGAAAAACTTGCTATCATTATTCATATGAGAAAATAATGAACACATCCCACCAAGAGAAACAATTAAGAAACAAAATTATAATTATTAACAATATAAACATTAAATGAAAATGCATCAATGGCACAACCATCAAGTGCTTAAATGAAATGCTAATAGAAATATTAAGAGAACCAGCTATTAAGTCATTCATTGCAGGCAGTTTTAGAGTTGTTTTGCAAGAGGTTGACAAATATAAAAAGAAGAAAATTATAGAATTAGATATAAGGTTAAAAAATTGAGGTGAGGGGGCGGAGCCAAGATGGCAGAGTAGAAAGACGCACATACACATAGCTCCGAACCCACAACCCACAGAACGGCTAGAGGGGAGTAACTCACGGCGAATTCTGCACCCAGAGGCCACGGAATATTGGAGCGAGGGAGATTTCTGTTCCGGAGAGACCTGCAAACCTCTCGCGGGGGGTCCTTCGCGCTGTGGACTGGGCGCCGGGATGGGGAGCAGAGGGCAGCCCTGAAGCGGCTGCGACACCATGAGGAAAACATCCGAGCGGGCTACGGAGACGGGATCTCCAGCGGCCACACGGGTCCCTCCACCCACAGAGGGACCTGCAAACCTCTCGCAAAAGGTCCGTCGCGCTGCAGACGCAGAGCCCAGTCCAGACCTGTGGCAGCCGGGGCTCCGAGAGGTACAGATTCGAGCAGGCTTCAGGGACGGGATATCCAGCGGCGGCACAAGCCCCCCCACCCACAGGTGACAAGGGTCGGTGAGAGAGTCTCTTTGGCGGGTTGAGAGGGGAGTGGGGTGGCCCCATGGCTCGGGACCCCCTGGGAGATAGAAGCTAAGAGGCGTCTGCAGACAGGGGCTCCCCAAGCGGGCGGGAGCCTGGATCCATTGTGGAAGGTCTGTGCATAAACCCCCCCCCCCCCCCCCGAGGGAACGGTGCCTAAGAGCCGGCCCTGCCCCAACCTGACCATCTGAACTTAATTCTCACACTGAATAGCAGCCCTGCCCCCGCCAAAAGCCCTAAGGCGGGAAGCAGCATTTGAATCTCAGTCCCCAAACGCTGGCTGGGAGGATCAGGAGGTGAGGTGGGTGTGAGGAGAATATTCAGAGGTCAAGCCACTGGCTGGGGAGAATGCCCAGAAAAGGGAAAAGAAATAAAACTATTGAAGGGTACTTTCTTGGAGAAAAGACACTTCCTCCCTTCCTTTCTGATGAGGAAGAACAATGCTTACCATCAGGCAAAGACACAGAAATCAAGGCTTCTGTGCCCCAGCCCACCCAATGGGCTCAAGCCATGGAAGAGCTCAAAAAGAATTTTGAAAATCAAGTTAGAGAGGTGGAGGAAAAACTGGGAAGAGAAATGAGAGGGATGAAAGAGAAGCATGAAAAGCAGATCAGCTCCCTGCTAAAGGAGAACCAAAAAAATGTTGAAGAAATTAACACCTTGAAAACTAGCCTAACTCAATTGGCAAAAGAGGTTCAAAAAGCCAATGAGGAGAAGAATGCTTTCAAAAGCAGAATTAGCCAAATGGAAAAGGAGATTCAAAAGCTCACTGAAGAAAATAGATCTTTCAAAACTGGAATGGTACAGATGGACGCTAAGGACTTTATGAGAAAGACAGATATCACAGAACATAGCGAGAAGATTCGAAAAATGGAAGATAATGTGAAATATCTTATTGGAAAAACAACTGACCTGGAAAACAAAATCAGGAGAGACAATGTAAAAATTCTGGGACTACCTGAAAACCATGATCAAAAGAAGAACCTAGACATCATCTTCCATGAAATTATCAAGGAAAACTGCCCTGAGATTCTAGAACCAGAGGGCAAAATAAATATTCAAGGAATCCGCAGAACACCGCATGAAAGAGATCCAAAAAGAGAAACTCCTAGGAACATTGTGGCCAAATTCCAGAATTCCCAGGTGAAAGAGAAAATATTGCAAGCAGCTAGAAAGAAACAATTCAAGTATTGTGGAAATACAATCAGGATAACACAAGGTCTAGCACCCTCTACATTAAGGGATCGAAGGGAATGGAATAGGATATTCCAGAAGTCAAAGGAACTAGGACTAAAACCAAGAATCACCTACCCAGCAAAACTGAGTATAATACTTCAGGAGAAAAAATGGTCTTTCAATGAAATAGAGGATTTTCAAATTTTCTTGATGAAAAGACCAGAGCTGGAAAGAAAATTTGACTTTCTAACACAAGAATGAAGAGAACCATGAAAAGCAGAACAGCAAAGAGAAGTCATAAGGGACTTACTAAAGTTGAACTGTTTACATTCCTACATGGAAAGACAATATTTGTAACTCTTGAAACATTTCAGTATCTGGGTACTGGGTGGGAGTACATACACACACATGCACACACGCACACATACATACATAGAGACAGAGTGCACAGAGTGATTTGAAGAGGATGGAATCAAATCTTAAAAAAAAAATGAAATCAAGCAGTGAGAGAGAAATATTGGGAGGAGAAAGGGAGAAGTTGAATGGGGCAAACTATCTCTCATAAAAGAGGCAAGCAAAAGACTTATTAGTGGAGGGATAAAGAGGGGAGGCAAGAGAAAAACATGAGGTCTACTCTCATCACATTCCACAAAAGGAAAGAATAAAATGCACACTCATTTTGATAGGAAAACCTATCTCATAATACAGGAGAGTGGGGGACAGAGGCATAAGCAGGGTGTGGGGGAGGATGGAGGGGAGGGCATGGGGAGGAGAATGCAATCCAAGGCCGACACTCATGGGGAGGGAAAGGATCTTAAGAGAATAGAAGTAATGGGGGACAGGATAGGATGGAGGGAAATATAGTTAGTCCCATACAGCACAACTAGTATGGAAATCATTTGCAAAACTGCACAGATTTGGCCTATATTGAACTGCTTGTCTTCCAAGGGGAAGGGGTGGAGAGGGAGGGAGCTAAAGAAGTTGGAACTCAAAGTGTTAGGATCAAATGTAATGTTCTTACCACTGGGAAATAAGAAATACAGGTTAAGGGGTTAAGAAAGCTATCTGGCCCTACAGGACAAAAGAGAAGACGGAGACAAGGGCAGGGAGGGAGGATAGAGGAGAGAGCAGATTGGACACAGGGGCAACTAGAATGCTTGGGTTTGGGGGGGGAGGGGAATAAAAGGGGAGAAAATTTGTAACCCAAAATTTTGTGAAAATAAATGTTAAAAGTTAAATAAAAAAAAAAATTGAGGTGAACTTCCCCATCAACTTTAGAAACTACTAAATGATAACCACAGTATATAAATATTTTCCAAGTTTACATGTAACTTCTAAAAAATACTTAGTCATTAAAGCATAAATAACTCAAAAAATGCAGAAATCTCAACCATATCCTTTAAATTTTACAATTAAATACAAAGTGAAATTAATTAAGAAAATTTTTTTTTAAATGCACACCTAAATGTGAAATGCAGATTCTCTAGTGTCTCCTAACTCAAGTATCATATAGTAAGACAAGGTCCAGATTTCTAAATCAGGAAAAGAAGAGTATACACCAACCTCACCAACGTCTATTGATGTGATAGATCAATAGATAGACAGACAGACAGACAGACAGACAGACAGACAGATAGATAGATAGATAGAGATCTCCAATAAATTACTGGCAAAGATATTGCAATATATGCAATATACAAAGATCCATTATACTTAAATTTATATCAGGAATGCAAGAATGTCTCATTTTAGGAAAATATTAGCATAATTTTCATAATAATAGCAAAAAACAAAAATCAAACAATTACAATAATTATTCACAAAAATTCTCTAACTTAAGTAAAACTTCCTTTATGTTACAGAAACTAAAAAAAAAAAAAAGGAATGAAAGGTCCTTTGTTTAATATGACCTGAAATACTTACCTAAAAGTGAGAACTAGAGTTATTGCAATATATCTTCCACTACAATTTGCACTCCCACAGCAAGGACTATCTATGCTTTTCTCTTTGTATCTCCAGTACTTAACACAGTGCTTTTCACATGTAAAGAAAGACAAAAAATATGTTTCCATCCATTCATATTACAAATGTCACCTATAGAAACAGAAATAATGAAAACCAAACATGACAATAAATATTAGGAAATGGGAGGCAAAAATTAACAAGTTTTACAAATAACATGAAGTTTTATTTAGAAAACCTTAAGGAATAAAAATAAACAGGTAGGTAGGTAGGTGGGGGGAAGAAAGAGAGAGAGAGAGAGAGAGAGAGAGAGAGAGAGAGAGAGAGAGAGAGAGAGAGAGAGAGAGAGAGAAGAAAATGAAAAACTCCAGCAAAATACTTGGATGAAAGGAAATGTGACACAGAAAAGAGGGAACTGACTTCAGAATCAGGAGGGCCTGGTTCAAATCCTGCTGTGTGTGTGTGTGTGTGTGTGTGTGTGTGTGTGTGTGTGTGTGTGCCAATCCTCTAGGCAACTTTATAAAACTACAAATTACAGAGAAGGTATTGATCCACATTAATAGAGACAGTATCTCAATGAAAATTACCTGCATCGATGAAATCATGAGTCAATTAAAATATAGGGGGAAAAAAGAACCAAATAAAAAATAAATCTATAAAGGACTCATAGGAGCCTATAAACTATCCAAAATAGTCTCCCTCCCCCTATGCATCCCACTTTTCCCTAGGGACTAATTCACTCTTTCAGAACCATACTTCTACCTTCCAGGATCACAACTGGAAATAAGTGACTGGCTTTCCAAGGGACCTACAGTGAAGGGAACAATCCTTATACTTAAATATAAGTCCTGGTTTCTTCATTAAATATATAAATCTCATTATCTTAGAGTCACTGATAAGTGATAATTGAATCGGATAATTGATACTTGATTATGAAACTAATTGACATTTGAATATCTGATAATTGAACTGACTTGGGTCCCAATTCATATATGCTACCATGCTTCTGCCTATACTTTATTCTTGCCAGAAGACATTCCTCAGAAGGCATTATGGTTGTACTTACGTGAGCTGTCTACACTTGCTCTTCCCATGATATGAAGACCTTTTTTTTAACAACTCACTTTTCAAGGTCACAGTCATTGATTTTGGTACAGGATGACACACACAAAATGCTAGGGTAAACATCATGGGACTCATGTAGTTCACTTTCCAGTAATGAAACTACTTGACCTAACGTCATCATATTTGAATTGGGTTTAAGAGATCCATCAGTCTCCTCTGGCCCTTGGCTTCTCAGTTTATGAAATAGCAAATACTCAATTCCAAAGAAAGTAGTAAGGCATAATGAGTGTCTTTTGGGGCGGGGGAGACAAAGTGAGATCTTTAGGCGAGAGAAACTGCCTAAAGTCAGTATAAAAGCTGGCAACTCACTCTGAGTATAAAGAAACTTAAAGAGTATATATCAGGACTCCATTAGCCAAAGCCTAGTAAATACAGAAATTTAATAAAATTAGTTTAATGGACAACAATCTTGTACTTTGAAAGCCTATGTAATGATCACATGAAACAGAATAAAAGCAGAAGCCTTTTTAGACTTTCAAGGAAATTAGAGGATAATTATTTCTGCAGTAATATCACAAGTACTTTTAAAAAGCTATAATATATTTAAATAAACTAGACTGTGATATAATTCCAAGTGACAGACAAAACACCCCATGTATAAAGATACTACTATTTTAAATTTATCTATCCAAAAAGTAAATGAAAACATTGCAAAAATAGTCAAACAAAAAAAAAATGGAGACAATTACCCAGGATAAGATAAATAAAAATGTCATAGTTATCAAGGACTTAAGACATGGTTTAACTCAAAGGGAAAAGCATATTTGAGCAGAATATTTTTTGTGAAAAGCAAGGGTAGAAACCAAAAAAAAAAGTTGGTTCTCTGCATTTTATTGTAGCATTCCTTCTGGGCTACTCCCCCAAACTTGTAACTGAACTGGCAACTTTAATGTGTCAAAGTCATTTGCTACCTTGACTTCCAGGAATAATTAATACTATAATCCACAAGCTAGTGCCCCACCCCTTCTTATTACCAATGAACCAATAGACTCAATTAACTCTTACAAAATGTCACAGCAAGAATAGTAATTAGTCCATCAGTTAACAAGCATTTTTAAGTAGGATGTTCTGGGCAAAATGTTAAGAAAGGCAGATAGATAGATAAATGGATGGATGGATGGATGGGTGGATGGATGGATAAATAGATGTAGATATATACACATATGTGTCTGTGTGTGTGAGTGTGTATAGATAGACAGGAAGACAGATGGAGATAGAGAGAGTGACAGAGAGACAAAGACAGACAGAGACAGACAGGCAGACAGACAAAAACAGATGCCTCAAGGATCTCACATTCTAATGAGGAAAGGGGAAAAAAAACAAGCAGATAGCTGTAAATACAAGAAATATACAGTAAAACTGGAAGGTAATCTCAAAGGGAAGGCTGAGAGGTTGAGGAGGGAGGTGAGTATCCAAGAAAGACTTCAGGCAGAAGTTGCCACTTGAGCTGAATTGTGAAGGAAACCTGGGGATACAAGAGGTGGGGGTGAGGAGGAAGAGCATTCCTGACATAGATGACAGCAAACAAAATGGCAGAGTTGGGAAAGTGAATCTCATGCTTGAGAAGAAAGCCAGTATAATTGGTTTATAGAGTATGTGAAGAGGAGTAAATTGTTAGAAGACAGGAAAGATAGGAAAGGTTACATTGTGAAGGGCTTCCAATGCCAAATAAAAGATTTCTTTTTCATGCTGGAGGTAATGGGGAGCTACTGGAGTTTATTGAGTAGTGGGAATGGCACAGTCAGATGTGAACTTTAAGAAAATCACAGAAGCAGCTTAGCAGAGGGTGGACTTGAGGCAAGGATACTGATTAGGAAGCTATTGCAATACTCTGTCCAATGGGAGGTAATGCAAGGTCTGCCCCAGCATGATAGTTGTATGAGTGGAAGAGAAAAGGACCTGTAAAAGAGATATTTTGAAAGGACAAGACTTGACAACAGATAGACAATGTGGGATGAGTAGGAGAGGAGTCAAGTTGACAACAGTATTTTGAGCCTGGTAACTGGAAGGATGATGGTCATAGAAAACCATAGAAAAAGGGATATCCAGTGGGCAAATTCCTGTGGTGACCATGACCCTTCTTTTGACCTAGTGCTCCTCCATATATTGATATGCAATGCAATTGTCCCTGGGCCACCTCTTCTCCAGGGCACTATTGCTATGGCAACCTTCTTGTGGGTCTACCTTGCCTCCCAATCCTTGTGGGGATGAGAGTTAGACTGCACCTGCTCCACATGTGATTGTACATACATATGGTTGCTCTGACCTCTGCACTCCCACATTCAATTGGTTTTGCCCCAAATGACAACATTCCCAAATAAGGCTCTGTTCCAGGAAATAAAATGCCTTGACTAAAGGTCACTGGCAAATGACAAGAGTTGGGACTTCTGAGTCTTCTTATGCTATACAATTCTGTCTTCCACAAAATTTCTGATTTGAGCTCAATCAATCATCAGTCAATAAGTATTTATTAAGTACCTACTATTGGGCAGCTATGTGGTGAAGTGGATGGAGTGCTGGACCTAGAGTCAAGAAGGCTCAACCTCCTAAAATCAAATTTGACCTGAGACATCTACTAGCTTTGTGACACTTAACCCCTTTTGCCTCAGTTTTCTTATCTATAAAAGGAGCTGGAGAAGGAAATGGAAAACCACTCCAGTATCTTAGCCAAGAAAACCCCAAATGGGGTCACAAAGAGTTGGACACAATTGAAAAATGACTGAACAACATCACTTATCAGGCCCTGTAGTAGGTACTGGGGACACAAAGACAAAAGTGAGATAGTTCTTGACTTGAAGAAACTTAGATTTCAAAGTCTCAGAAGAAAAGTTGCAAGATAAATCCAAATATAAGATCATCTTTCTCTTTTTTTTTTATTGCAATAGTCCAACTTCCAGATATAATAGAGTTTTCATTTTTTTTATAAGAATATAATCTTGGATTGAGACCTTATGCCCTAATCTACAGAGGGGAGTCAATTTTTATGTTTGAGTTATAAATCCTTGAAAATACTGGATTTCTATGGGAAGTGCTGACACCATCTTAACTCTAGCATTTTGAATGGCGATGCTATAACTAAGCTTCGATCTCCTTTGAAAAAAAAGAGAGAGGTTATTGTTCAATGAACTGCTCTGTCATTTGCTGTAGTGATTCTTAATTGTGTCTCATTACAGCAAGATGATCATTACTCTACTTGTCTATCTGATTTAGAGACCACTAAAAGTGTCTTGTAACGCGCAGCCGTCTCCTATACAACAGTCCTCTGGCTCTCACCCTCATTACTCAGAATCTGTCCAATTATTTGTCATTAAAGTAATAAAAAGGACTGCAGCAGAAAATGTGGGAGGTAACCGTTGGAGGTCTGCCCAGAAAAAAAAATGCAAACTGTTTTCAAGGCACTGGGAAGGTGACATCGTTAATTAAGTGTTGGAGAATATGCAAATCAGTCTCCCTCTCAAGAGACTGTAATAAAACTGAGAAAACATTATTATCACTGCAAGGAAGGGGAGGCAGAGTTACCCAATCAAGAAGATTTTGTCAGTTTCTGATGATGGCTAAACTAGGGAGAGAGCTTGGGAAAGAGCTGAAGAAGGACGGATGTTCAGGGAGATTGAGTGCTCTAATGCTACCAGGGTTCAGAATTAAGGTGTCAACATGGAGGGCCGCCAGATTATAACTTTTAATGAGAGATGTTTGTCTAATCACAGGATTTGCACACCCAATTTCCTCTGCAAAATGACTTACTAATAAGCAAGCAGTGTTTTTGTAGGTTAAAGGAAGGGGAGAGGAAGTGTGGGGAGGGTGGCAGCTGGCAAATTAGGCATCCTGGGTGCTGTACTCAAAGTGCCAATGAACCAAAACCCTGGGAAGCAGCAGAATACTCATTTGTCAACAAGCATCTACTGAACACTGACTGGATGCATGGGGGGTAAGTTGAAAAACAGTTTGTGCTGACCTAGTACAAGGGGAAACATTAAAGAAATGAAAGAAAACACTACTGATGGTTGTAAAAGGCTTTCTTCCCAACCTTTTATTGAACATCATAATCGTGACCTTTCCATGGTTTGGAATGTCCATCCCTATGAAGGTGATAGGCATTATTTTCCCTTTTTTCACACAGGGAAACAAAAGAAGGGGCCCATCATTTTAAGGAATGCCACATAAGGTACAAATGACCTCACACTTCCGTATTTCGGTGAAAGCTTGGATTGATGAGAAAAGTAGAACTACATACTTCTATATAATGCATTTTCTACTACATCTTAGCGTCATCCTTTTCCCAATCAGAAAGCCAGGCTTTATAACAGTAAAGTGACTCTTTAATTACTGAATTCTAGCTGATTTCTCCCATATTCCCATATCAGCATGGTGTAGCACATCTCTCCCATCCTAATCTATAAGGACAGAAATACAGTTCTCACCCTAACAATGACATCATATAGTATGACTACAAATACTAATGTCCCGAGACATGATTCTAAAGAGGAGCCAACACAGTAACTCTATTTGCTGAGTTCCCTGCTATTTGTAAAAACACTGTCCTAAGAGCTGGGGACACAGAGATGAAATAAATGACAATTATCTCTGCCCTCAAAAAGTTTATATTCTACTGTGGCCATAGATCATAAACTCAAATTGGATTTATTATCTCAGTGATTTGGAAAGTCTCTGCCATGATTCAGATCAAAGCCCATACAGGCCTTTGTATTTTTTGTGTTTCATGGCTTCCTATGGTCAAAAAAATTCATCTTGACATGGCTGACCTGCAAATGATGATTCTAGGTTTGTCGTTAGAAAACAGACCGTTTGCTGCTGAAACTATACTCAAAACCTTTCCAAAATCCATGTGGTAGAACCTCTCAGAGCTTACATTCTACAGGCATGACCATAGTCTTCAAGAATCCAGGGAAGCCTCACTCCTAAACTAAGAAATGAAATTAGGACTTGCAAATAAGAAAATCTAATAAGTAGGCTCAAAGTAGACAGACAAAACATGGATTAGGAATAAGGGGACCTGGGTTCTAATCCTGCCTCTGCCACTGAATACTCTTTAGAACATTGAATGAGATCTGCTTTATCCCTGGAGCCTCAGTTTCCTCATCTGTAAAATGAAGGGTGAGGGCAGACTGCATGTCCTCTAAGATTCCTCCCAGCTTTAACTCCATCATCCTGAATTCAGGGGAAGAGAGAGGTGAGTATGAACAACTGGAGAGGGCTAGGAAGAGAAGGCAATTCCTAAGCTAAACCTCAAGGAGCTAAAGATTTTAATTCTCTCTGTTGCAGGGTGATGGGAGTTTTCTGTGATTCAGGGGGCCCTATTCAGCAACAAAGTCCATTAAATAAGCAGGCATTGTTTTGGGGTAATGTTTCAGGATCTCCCCCTTCTTTGAGTTGTTCCAACTTAACTTTCCCAGGGAGCCAGGAGCCCTTGAATCAAGTTACAGCTCCCTTCTCTCTTCTATGCTCTCTGCTTCTCTGTACAGAAGGAAAGCTATTATTTGCCCACTTTAAAGGACAGTTGTGAAAAGGAGCCAGTAAATGAGTATAATGTTCTCTGGAAATACAAGGCACTATGTAAATGATGGATAATTACCAAGCACACACTGAGCATTATGCAAAGTGCTCTGGAGTTTTTCAGGGTTGCAGCCCACTGAACTGCATCACTCTGATGCCCAAATAATGAATTACAGCCCATTTAGGAATCCACTGTGTGTTTAATATGAACGCCCAGCTCCCCTCAGTTCCTGGGCCATGACAGCAGGGGAATGCATCAGGTGGGGTTGGCTGCACTCAGATTCCCTACATTAAGGCTAATATATTGGCTGTACCTGACTGCAGCCTCCAAAGAAGGTTCTTACTTATGGGTTGGTCACCCAACGGGGAAGAATTTATTTGAAAAGTGACCTTGTCTTATGTAGCCTCGGTAGGTTGAGTATAAAAGGAGATAATGCACTGATTGAAGCAAGAGAATAGAGGAACACATTCATCTCCCAGCCTTGGACTAAGTCTGATCTGGTTGGATATTATACCTTATCATCTTTTAAAAATCCTCTGCTTTCCTCCTCCCCTCTTCAGGTGTTCTGATCAACTTTCCTGCCTATTGTTGGAAGAAGACATCGTGATTTAATAGCAGGGAGACCAGACTTGGGAACAGGTAAGAACTAGGTTTATATCCCATCTTTGACATTCAATAATGATGGGACCTTGAACACTTTGCTTGACCTCTTTGAGCCCAAGTATCTTCATCTGTAAAGTGAAGACAATGCTACTTACACTGCCAACCTCATGGGGTTGCTGTGAGTTGTCCATTTTGTAAACCTACACAAATGAGTTATCATTACTATTTCTATTATGTGATCTCCCCAAAGAATACAAACACATTTTTTTTTATATTGCATGGTGACATAATTATTTTTTCTCTTCTTTCTCACTCAGATTGAGTCTCCCAGTCTTCGCCAGTCTAGAAGTACAGGACTTGCTCCCAGGATTGTCCTACTGCTACTACAGGGGAGTTTTGACCCACTCTATTTCCAACATGGATTTATTCACCCCTACATAAGTAACCTGTTAGACAACCCCCACAGGGTTCACTGCATTGCCAAACTTAATGAAGACACTTAAGTGGCAGAGCCTATTGCAAGAGATCTGTCAGCCTCAGCTTTTACCCAGTAGCTAGGATTTCAGGCATGTGTCACCATATGTCGACCATATGCTGACCTGTCTTCATGAAGTTATTTCTTATTAGAACTGGGATTATATTTGTATTGTAGACTTTCAAAGCAACACTATCATTTTAAACAGAAAATACTCATAAGAAGTCAAGGTTCTGACTAGTAAAATATGCACCTGGGATAAAATAAGCTAGGAAATAAATAATGAGGAGAAGGGTTGGGGCTGGGCAGAGTGCAATCCCAAAAAGAAGGAGGGAGGAAATAGTAGTTCGGAAGACAGTCCCCCCACAGGTATAGTCATTACCAAGATAGTTTAGTTTGTCCCTCAAAGAATCCCAATTCTTCCCCATTTTGGGCATTGTAAGGGGGAAGAAAGGGGGAGGGAAAGCAGGTCCCTACAGAAAGGCACTGTAATAATGAATCCCTGGAAAAACCATTCAGAGATAGTTGTTCCCTACATACAAGGTAAGGTGCAGGGATAGCAGCTACCACTTCTAAAAAGCAGCTACCACATTTCTGGGACAGATTGCTCCCCAATAGCACCATACGAGAAAGCCCTATTCATCCCCTGATAGTTATGGCTCTACAAGAAGTTCTGAGAACCTAAAGACAATGGAGTAAAAAGAGCTCAGGGATGATGAACTACATTTGACTATTATATGACATTTACAGTAATAATGTCTAAAAAATATTTATGGGACACAGGGAAATATAAGTAACTGGGTGATGAAGACGGCTTCTAACTGGGGCCCAGGTAAGGTGGGAAGATGGAGGCTGGATATTCAGGTGAACTCAGAGTAATTTCCCCCAAACACACCAATAGACATTTTAACCTTATTATTATTGATCTTTCTGGCCAGTTCTACCTCCTTTCAGTTCTACAGTTAAACAAAGAACCATTTCGGTAATGGAAACATAAAAAGAGCCAATGGGTCTTCCAAGATTCAAGTTGAACAAGGAATAAAGGCATTTAGATATCCAAAATAGACCAAGTTCCAGCATAAACTTAGAAAACAGGCAATCTGACCAAATTAAGGGAAAAATAGGAGGAAGATCTTGGGCTTTGGTCTCACTGACATGATTTTTGGGGGTATCATAGTTTTCTGTGGCCTCTCCTTTCACTGAACTAGACTTACAAATGAGAAAACTGAAACCTAGATTGGTTAAGTGACTTTCATAAATTCACACAGCTGAGTACAGGATTTAAATCCAGATATTCCTGACTCTATATCTAGTCTGATCATTATTCCTGCCACCTCTTTAATATGACATGAGGATGGGAAAGGAGGGGTAAGTCAAGGGAACATGCATTTATTATTTGCCTAGTATGTCAAGTATTGTGCTGAGTGCTTTATAAATATTATCTCATTTGATAGACTATTACATTACTACACCTCGGATATGTATTTTGGAAATTTTATTCAGAAGTAGTGAGTAATGATGAATTTACACAAATAACCTAGACTCTCACTCATCTTTTCTATGACTACCACAAGCAAATATGAGGATAAGGTCAGGGATAAGGTCTATACAATTTATCTAATGGCGCTGTAAAATTGATTGGGGTGAAAAGGATGCAAATTATACAATACCACTTGTAGATGAGGTAATATAATCTACTGTGAATGTTACAAGTATTTTGTTTGACGATGAGTGTCATAGTTCTTTTGTAACTTCTATCTGACCACTAGCTTTTTTCAAAATCTATTGCATTACAAATAAGCAACCATTTGAAAATTCAGTGTGGAAGTGATAAATTTTCAAGAAAATCATTCTACAGAGCAATTTGGAACTATGCCCAAAGGGCTATAAAACCATACATACTCTTTGACCCAGCAATACCACCACTGGGTCTGTGTCCCATAGGACATCAAAGGAAAAGGGAAAGGACACATGTGTACAAAATATTTATGGGAGCTCTTTCTGTGGTGGCAAAGAGTAAGAAATTGAGGAGATGTCCATCAACTGGTGAATGGCTAAACAATTTGTAGTGTCTAATTGTGATGGAATACTGTTGTGCTATAAGAAATGATGAGCAAGATGCTCTTAGAAAAACCTGGAAAGATTTACATGAATTGATTCAAAGTGAAGCCAGGAAAACATGGAACAGCAGTATTCTAATGACTTAGCTATTCTGATCAATATACAATGATCCAAGACAATTTCAAAGGACTTAAGTGAAAAATGCCATGTACCTTCAGAGAAAGACCTGATGGAGTCTGAAGGCACGTAAAAGTATACATTTTCATTGTTTGAGTTCTTTTTGTATCTTTTCTTTTGCAATACAATATGGAAATGTTTCATATGACTTCACACGTATAATCCATGTCAAATTACTTGCCATGTCAGGGGTCCAGGGGAAAAGATAGAAAGAGAATTGAAATTCAAAATTTTTAAAAATGGATGTTAAAAAATTTTATATGTAATTGACAAATACTTCATGAAACAAATAAAAATATATTGAGATGGGGGAGAAAACCTAATCCACAAATGTAATTCAAGGTATATATTAATATTTTGCAATGCATTGAATCTATCCTGTCCTGAAGTTATTTGATCATCACATCATATGAATATTTAATAATAATTATAATAGTAGTACTAGACTTTACAATTATTTTCTCATTTGATCTTTACAATAACTCTGAGGGGTAGGTTCTATTATTGTCCTCATTTTACAGTTGAGAAAACTGAGTCAAAAAGAGGTTAAATGATTTGCCCAGTGTCATAAAACTAGTGTCTGAAGTCATATTTGAACTAAGGTCATTGTGACTTCAGAACCAGGCTCTCTATTCGGTGTACCACCTAGTTACTTGTTCACCCCAACTTGTAAATTGGGAGAATGTGAGACGCAATGTAAAAGTAAATTGGATATATGAAAAGAACTTCTTTAAAGCATTTAAAAGTTCCTATAACTCTAACATACTTTATTGCAGAGCATTAGTAGTAGTAAAGAATTAGAAATAACTGGTTGCTCATCAATTGGGGGAATAGCTCAATTAAGTGTGAAATATTAGTGTAATGGGATATAACTATGTTGTAAGAAATGAGGAATATGAAGAGCACAGGGAAACAGGGGAAGACTTATATGAACTGATACAAAATGAAGTTTAGCAGAACCAGGACAAAAATAAACATAAAGAATACGACACTATGAAAATATGGCAACAATGAAATGAAACTAGACATCAAGTACGTGTAACGAACAAGCATGGTTCCAAAGACGAGATGAGAATGTATGACTTCCTCACCGTTTTAGAGAGGAATTCTTGCATGATGGGTATAAGATGTTACAAATACTATCAGAATTTGTTCATCTGTTGATTAACCTGAGCAGAGAGGAAGACGGTTATATTTGGAAATGAAGATGATATAAAACAAAACACCAATATAAATAAAAGGTGGAAATGCTTTATAGATGGATGACATGCATGTCAGTGTGCTTTGGATATGATTCAAAATATCAGTACTTTAAGAACATATAATTTGATTGATATTGATGCATCTTATAACAAGCTAGATCCTAATGCCTCTATAACTTAGTGGATGGCACTTGAGAGTTGCTGCAGCTAAGATATTCATCTCCATGTGGGCAGCCTAGTGCTATCTTCTTTCTAAATGTAGTTAAGTTGGTCCTCAGAGAACACAATGTATATTACTGGGCAGTAGTTAAAGCCTTTACAACTCTGCAGTACCCCTGAATTTTGGACTTTGCTACAAAAGTCTTCAATAACTTATCATGGCCCCTACCCCAGAGTGAGGCTTTGAAGCCAGGACCTTCTTGGAGGGCTTACCCACAGTATGCATTTACTAAAATGCTTGTTGAATTAAAGGTTTTACTGGAGGTGTTATTTTCACTGTGCATTGGAGGTTCTTAAGAGTCCAGGGTGCTCAAAAGCTACTGCAGCAGAATTCAAACTGACAGATCCTATCAAGTTAGAAAGATGTCTTACAGAGACTGGTTTTCCTGGGAACAGTCCAGTTATACTGAGAGAGAGAAAAAGACTCCTCATTGGGCTGGCTAATCAAAGAGTGGTGAATTTTTTTACCACAAAGACATGGAACAACTGTTTACTGACTCATGAAGAAATCACAAAGTCTTCTAACACCAAAGAAATCACAGATTCTGGAACTACTGAAGGACAAGTATCATTTTCATATATCTAATTTTAAACCGTCATTGAGTATTTTTTATCTGTAAGATAGAAAGTAGACCATACCAGGAAAAGGAGGCAATTCACTCTGTCTTACTTTGTTATACCTTGGATTTGCACATATTAAAAATCAGTTCCTTTCTTTTGTGTGCCCAGCATGTCTCTCACTATAACACAGAATGCTTGGGATCTGGGCATCATCTCTGTTCCCTTAAGCAAGAGATATCTAATAGAAGGTTCTGCTTATTACTATTATCATTGATGGGAAGTAGGAATTTGAATTAGAAAAAACTCTCATAATTACTTAATCCCACCCCCAATTACAGGGCTACCATAAACAAGTGCCATAAAAGCATTCAAATTCATAGATTTGAGGGGGAGCAGGAATAGAGCAAGGTAAGGCTTCTCATTTAAAAATGAATCTCTTATTTGCTAGGAGGATGACATAGGTATGGCAGCTTCATTTCTCAAAGCCAAAGCTTGTGATTAACATGATGCCCTGCAGTACGTCTTCAAACTGTAGACAGGAGGTGCCTTGATTCTAGCACACCCCCACTAATCAGACTCTGGATTTTCTTTAGTTTCCAGCTGCCCCCAGCAACCCAGGGCCAAGCATATGCTAAACAGAGAAATCTAATTATTTTCAAATAATCAAAATTCACCTAACCAGGATTTGATTAAAAGTAACAGGAAAGAGCTAATCCGATTTCCTAATGTGATATACCAAGACATGCTTCCTGGGTTTCAGAGACTCCCTGGTAATCCTGCTTGATGCCTGGGCCACTTCCATTTGATATCTGGTTTTATTTGGGGTATGGGGTGGGGCATTCATTAAAAAATAGATGGACTGAGCAACTGATAACTCTAGCTGACCATATCTTGTCCACTTCTTACTAAAACTCAATTTAAGTTGATTAGATGAAAGTAATGGTCTTCAAGGAAATTGGGGGTGGGGGGAAAGCAACTTTCAAGAAGGAAGAAATCTTTTTTTTGTTGTTCACATTGGTGGATATAGACTTAACTTGCATTTCTCAAAGCCATTATATTGCCAATCTACCTCTCTTCCTTGGGTGGGAGGGAGGGAGGGAGGGAGGGAGGAAGGAAGGAAGGAAGGAAGGAAGGAAGGAAGGAAGGAAGGAAGGAAGAAAGGAAGGAAGGAAGGAGCCTTTAGAAATAGTCCCTCAGGCTAGGAATTATTCTAGATTCTTCACTATTTCCCCACTCCCCCCATATACAAGTTTTTGCCAAGGCCTGCCAATTTCACCTTTGCAATATGTATTGAAGATACCCCCTTCTATAACACGCCTATCGCTATTGTACAGACTGTTATCATCTCGTGCATGGATTATTGCAATAACTTACAACTGGATCTTTCTGCTTCAAGTCTCTCCCCGTTCCAGTGATTCAAAATTCAACCACTAGAAAGATTTTCCTAAAACAGGGGTCCCATCATGTCATTCCCCTATTCCAGTGGCTTTCTATTGCCTCCAGGAGTAAAAGCAAAATGTTTGACTCCTTCATAACCCTGCCCCCTTCTACCTTTCCAATATTCTCACACCTTACTCCCTGATACCTCTTCCTCTGGTGACACTAGCCTCCTGGCTGTTCAGTAAACAAGACACACTCTCTTGGCTCTGAGCATTCCCTTCCTCTGCTCCAACTACTGACCTCCCTGGCTTCCTTTCAGACTCATTTTAAACCTCACCTTCTACAGGAAGCCTTCCCCAGCCCTCTAAATTCCAGTGCCTTCTCTCTGTTGATTATTTCCTAAGCATAAGGTATAAATCTTTGCCATATATTTGCTTGTCTGTTTTCTCCTCCATTAGATTGTAAACTCCTTAAAGTCAGGGACTATCTTCTGCCTCTTTTTGCATCCCCAAGGCTTAGACCATAGTAATAATTATAATAATTAATAAATGTTTATTGATGGATATTATCACATTTGATCCTCACAAAAACACTAGGAAGTTTTGCTATTACATTCTCCATTTTACAGTTGAGGAAACTGAGGCATAGAGAGATGAAATGAATTGCTCATTTTATCCTCACAGAGCACCACAGCTAATAAGTAACTGAGGCCAAATTTAAATTCAGATCTTCTTGACTCTAGGACCAGCACTCAGTCCATCTACCAAGTGCCTAGTGATGTGCCTAGCATATCTTTCTCATTGCAACACAGAATGCCTGTAAAGTGGACGCAATATTTATTCCCTTAGAAGAGAGAAGTCTGACTATAGGATTCTGCTATATCACTCTTGTCATTTATGAGGTTTTTTTAGAAGATGCACCTAACTCAATACTATAAAAAGATACCTTTACAAAAATATGTCTTGAGAGAATGTCCATCAACTAGGCAATGGCTGAACAAATTGTGGTATATGAATGCAATGGAAAACTATCACTCCATAAGAAATGATGAGCAGGTGGATTTAAAAAAAAAAAAACCTAGAAAGAATTACATGAACTGATGCTGAGGGAAGTGAGCAGAACCAGGAAAACACTGTACACAGCAACATCGCACTGCGATTAACTACGATAGACTTAACTCTTCTCAGTAATGCAATGATCCAACATAATTTAAAAAACTTGTGATGGAAAATGCTAACCACATCCAGAGCAAGAACTATGGAGTCTGAATGCAGATCAAAACATACTATTTTCATTTCTTTTGTTTCTTCTTTCTTGTGGTTTTTCTCTTTTGTTCTGATTTTCTGTTCTTTCACAACATGACTAATGAGGAAATATGTTTTGTTTTGTTTTGTTTTTTGAGAAAAAGTGTAAGTCTTAAGTAATCCTCATGGCCCAAAACTGTCTCAGAGTAATGGCAAAAACTTGTCAAATTGTCATTGTGACAAAACTTCTTTGGAAGAGTCCCAAACCAAATTTTGACACAATTTCTGGAAATATTAGGGGGAATGGAAGAGAAGAATGGAAGAGGCTAATAAAAAGAAAGTCTGCTCTTTTATCAAAAGCTTTTTATTCAATAGATTTTCCTCTAAATAATGCCTGATTCTACTTCCTTCCCTTTCCTTTTCTCCTGCATCACCATAGGGGAAAAAAGGATGGAAAGATAAATGGAAAGAGAAAAATGCTTTTTGAAGGGATATTTAACATATCAAAACATTGGCAATCAGTCAAGATAGTGAGTGAGAGCAACTGCTCACCTAAGCTCTTAGATGAGCTCCTTCAGGTACCTCTAAAAAAAGAGAATCTGACCGGATTTTGGAGGAGCAGAATCCAACAGGAGACAGACTGTGGCATATTCACAACCCAGGACAGACTGGAAGGTTGATGGGAAGGATCCATTGCACGAGGTTGGAGGAGCACACAGTGCACAGGATATGCCAGCATGTCACGCATGTGGCAGTGCTGACCAGGAAGCCCCAGGCACTCTGAGGCAGTGGCCGCATCGCAGAATCTATCTGCAGGAGTCCAGCAGAACCAAGCAGGTGAGACCCGTGGAGCCCCAGGTATCTGCAGCTGCTGCTCCTGAGACTATTAACGTGCAGATTAAATGTCTGTAAGTCACCTACTTGAACTTCTGGGGGCCAAGATGGTGGCATGATAGGTAAATGCTCTCCTTCTCCCCTTGTTAACCGTGAAAGACCCATTTCCCCAGAAAATACTGGGATCAGCCAAAGGGGTAAACAGTCTCTTAGCACATGAGGCTAGGAAAATTGCTAAGGAGGGTCCCGCTTGCTGTGGTTGAAGGGGACTTAAAATTCCTGTCCATGGCAATATAGATAATCTTTCTTAAACTTACACCAGATAAGTAAATGAATAAATGATGTTTGTAATTTAGTATTTACTAGGATGCAAAATACTGTACTAACTGTGTAAAAGTCTCTAATCTTCTAGGTTCCTCTAATCAGATCATTAGTAGTAGTAAAGTGTAGCTGAAAGAGGACTGGATTTGGAATGAATCTGCATTCAGGTTTTTGCAAAGCTATGTCCTATCTGGAGTCCCTTAGGCTGCTCATTTCAATTCTCTTGGGCCTTAGCTCCTCTTATTCAAAATGAGGAAGTGGAATGTTTGCCAGGATTCTTTGAACTATGAATCCTGTACTTCTCTGAATTTACATCCCAAAGAAATAACAAATTATTTAAAAATATGGTTGAGCGAAAATAATGTTACTTTGACTTGTGGATGAGAAAGGAATATCCTAAAGCCTTGGTGACAAGCCCGACAGGAGATGGCCATGTAGCTGTATGGAAGGATCCCTACTAGTTGCATTTTGAATTAGAAAACCACATATTAACATTATCTTTATTCTATTATAATTTGATTTATTTTATTAAACATTTTTCAGTTACATTTTAATCTTATTCCTCAGCAGCATATTTTAGTAGAGGTCTTAGCCAGGCATATCTCAGAGTCACACAAGGAATTTCCGCAACACACACAAAGCCCTCATAACCAATTATCTCCATTTTTATGGAGGAGTAAAACACATATGAGAGATGAAGACAAAGCCACATTTGGACTTAACAATCGACAGTACAATCATTTGTCGCAATTAATATTTAAGTCCGTGTGAATGAATTTTTATTGCGGTCTAATTTTGTTTTTCACTACCCTGGGCAGAGTAAAAGGAATAGACATGTAGGAAGAGGACAAGTAGAATTAATAATTTTTCACTTAGAAGTTCTAAGTGGATGTTCTAATTTATGGTTACCTTTTCCTTTCCATACTGCAATGGTTCTCAAAAAAAAATTGTTTCCCTGCCCACCACAGTATTATTCTTTGTTTGGAGGAATCACAGTATACTTTAAAAGAGGCAGTTTGGTGGCTCAGTGCATAAGTTGCTGGGACTGCAGTCAGGAAGACTTGAGTTCAAATCCAACCTCTGATACTCACTAGCTGTGTGATCCTGAGCAAGTCACTTAATCTCTGTTTGACTTAATCCACTGGAGAAGGAAGTGGAAAATCCCTCTATTATCTTTGCCAAGAAAACCCTAAATGGAGTCATGAAAAGTTGCATATGACTAAATGAGCAACAACAGTTAAGTGATCAGGGAGATATATGCACAAAGCAATTGCAAATGCAAATTCCATACAAGGTATGCACATATAATTGCAAGTATAGGTTCTACACAATTCGAAGTTTTGAGAAGCACTGCCATAATATCTGTTTTTGAGTTCCTATATCCTTTATCCCTTTCCAGGGAGGTTGGCAGTATCAACAACAACCAAATAAAACATATGGTAAAAATTCTTGTTTCATGGGGGAACAGATTTTTAAAATCAATATTTTTCAGGTGATACTATATGATTTTGAATCATAGGAATGACAATCTCCAAAAAATTAAAGTTGAATATTACCTCCAAAATAATGGAAAAGAAAATAGTGGATGTGAGTTGGTCACAACACATTGATAACAAAAAATTGTACCAAGGAAAGGGTATCAACGATGTATGTCATCAGAGAGACATTGTGATTGAAAATGGAGGAGGGAGGAGAGGGGGAAAGAGAGTCATTTAAGTGTTAAGAACAAGGGATAAATGATGGAAAAACCTATATGAACATCTACCTAATTCCAAGAAATCTTAAAGAAAGCTTTGGACAAGTTGATTGTAGAAAACCTTGTTCACTGTGGAAGGCCCAAACAAGAGGCACAAAGGATGAGAGATTGTGGATTGATTATGAATTATCTTATCAAAGAGAATACCTACATTGATGAGATCACAAATCAGAATATCAGAGATGTTCTGAAGTGGTGAAAACTGACTTCACCATAAAAATAAATGGGTCTCAATAGAAACCACTGATTGGATCAATAACAAATGTTATGTTCACCTACCATTGAAACACAGAATCTCTCTGGTGGGAAGAAGAAGCCATAAAGCAACCCTTGAGATCATTCATTTCATGGTCTTCATTTTACAGATGAGAAAACTGAGGTCCAGAAACCTGAATTGCCTCATCCAGAGTCAAACCACAGAGTCAGGATTTAAACCCAGGACTTTGAGTTTCAAGTATCACATTCTTTCCATTATGTTATCCTTATGTCCAAAACGTGATATTGATTTGGGTGAAACATCTACCCTCTTCGATACAGAATATCAACTACTCAACTGAAAAAAAAAAAGAGAAATCTACATACCTCTTTAAGCTTCTGGAGGCAGCCTAAGAGAGGCACAAAGAGAATGTTTTCTACATCTTCTTCTTTTCTTGTTTCCCTTCTTTATTCTTATGAGATTCAAAGGATAGCAAATTATTTTATGAAGATTTTAAAGCCAATTATTTGTAAATTTCTATTAATAACAAAGGCTTATTTTGGTCCCAGCATATGAAGAAAGAACATAGGAAGCACTTCACTATGATTCCAATGCTTGGTGGATAAAGTGCTAGACTTGGCGACAGAGAGTCTAGGGTCCAAATCCTGCCTCTGACAGTGAAACTGTGCAGCCCTGGACAAATCACTTAAACCGTTGACTTTGGTTCACCTTAATCTATAAAATGAAGGGGTTAGACTAGATGGATTTTTAAGGTATTTTCCAGCTCTAAGTCTATGATTCTAAAAAAACTATTTGTAATATATATATGTATATATGTACATATGTGTGTGTATATATGTGTGTATGTATATGAGTGTGTGTGGGTGTGTGTGTGAAAAATTTCATTCTATCCTTATACTCTTAAATGTTCTGGGTCAATATCTGAACTTGATACCCAAAATGGAAACTTTTATTTCTGGTTTCTGGCATAATTCTTGGGATTCTGTTTCTATATTCAACCTCTGCATATAGGTGAGTAAAGTTAGTAGGTGAGAGAAGCTATCACACATATTTTTTTTCTCTATCTGTTGCCCTTTTCCACTTCCAAATTAAGTACATAATTAGTCAGATGGAATAAAGGAAGACTTTGGATGGTTGGAAAACAAATAAATCAAGAGGTGGTTACCACAGTGGAGCCCTGAGTCACTTTGCAAGTGTCAGCTGGGGTTGGCAGTTATCATGTCCACCTCCTTTCCCCGGAGGTAAAACATTTAAGCACCTCAGTCTTTATCACATTTAGCGAATGTCTTATTTGTTAGTTAGGAATGAAGATCTTCGATGAGAAATGGAACGTTAAAACTCATCTATTTAAATGGAGACAACAAGTTAAAAGTAAAAGAGCCATGTTTATTCTGCCAGTCATAGAGAGAGCAACTGGCTGGTTTGCATACATGTATTTCCCAAAAATTTTATTAAAATTGACAAGGGAAAAAGTTCTTTTTGGGAAGGTTGCTCTATTTTCATCCTCCATCAATTAAAAATGAAACAGTTCTTCCATCCTTCCACACTTTATAGACAACAGGGTATATTGAGGAAGTTTTTAAAAGGATGTCTCCTTAGGGGTTGGATGATATGTAGTACATTTCACCCTTAATTGTAAGTTTCCTTGATTTCATGACTCTCATGTATAAACATGGCATTCTTTCAAGGCCATTTTTGGGGTACATACATTTATTGATGTTCAGTTTCCCGCATTTATAAGTTCTGCCCAAAGAGGCTTGAATAAATCCTTTTCGTAAATTTCTTCGGTGGCACTATCCTTTTCTAAACACTAGTAACCTACAGTCAAGCAAGGAAACAGTCAGGGATCTGGATTTGTATTCAATATATTTCCTCTGTTGTGAAGTGCTGTGTACAGTTACTGCTCTATATAAAAAATCCATTCTCTTTGGTTTATGAACAGCAAAGAACAAGAATTGTTTGGTTCCAATCAAAGACTCAATTATTCCTTATGTAGAAAAATACTATTTAATTAACACTGCTATTTCCCTCTCCAAAGATGGCTTTGGCTTCCCACATAATAATTTATAGTATTGTAACTTTATTATAATTTGTGCTACCCAAAGTTAACCTAGTTTGTATCCCATGTGTTCCTTTAGGGCAGTTTTCCTGTCATATCTTTACTGTTATAAACAATGTTCACATTCTTTATCTCCACATTTCATAAAGCTAGTAAAACCAGTGAATGTGTGTCTGCAAGGAACAGACCTGTTGCCTCACCTGTATCTTTGTAACCTTACCTATCCCTATGACCAGTCTCCCTTGCCCCATTACTATGGGTGTTTCCATGGCCGCAAAAGAGAAAAGTCAGTATTCCAGCAGATGGTTAACAGGGTAGTCCTTGAGCAATATGCCATATTCTGCTCAATAAAGGAATACAGTATGGCCAGGCAGAAGTCAACTCAATATCATATCTTACTACTGATATTATTATTATTATCTGTTAGAAAATACCTACTACCCTTGCTATAAAATTATGACTTCATAAGATTGCTATTAGACAAGGTTGGACAATTTAGCCAAGAGTGTCATCCATACAGGGTTGCATGTATACATGTATATTTGTATATACACATATGAAGGAAAACATGCAAAGGTACGGGGGGGTAGGAGTAGGGAATGGATCTGTAGTTTCACTGGTATAAAGCACTCCTGAAGAGGAAATTACCATAGCCACCCATGCAGATAGGTGACATTGTGTCAGAAATGGGTCTTGAATCCAGGTTTTTTCTAACTCTAATATAAACTTTGTGTGTGTATACATGTATATGCATATGTATCTATAGAGAAATATATATGTGTGTGGAGAGACACCATAGTGGAGAGGAGAGAGGGCTTTTCTTGGAATCAGGAAAACCTGGATTCAAATTCTGTCTCTCCTCAATACTGACTATAGGGCTTTGGGTAGTCACTTTACCCTTTCTGTGCTGTAGCCAACTCTCTAAGACAATTATTTGAAAAGAAGCTGCTAACCTGCTATGGGAGGGGTAGTTTCTTCTCCAGGGAGTCCCCTATGTCAGTAAAACCCCAAATCCAGCCTTGCTCTTTAGCTTTATACACATGTGTGTATGTATCATATAGGTATGCCTATATGAATGTATGTATGTATATTTCTCTGTATCCACCATCACACATACATATACATTCTCATCTCTTCACCTCATTCCTCACTCCCCCCAAAAAACTCACTGGGATAATATGAAAATACTTTCTTCATTGTTGGTTAATCAGGGTTTCTTTATGTTTTAATATCATTCTAAGAACTTCAAAGGACATAATATTGGTTTTATTCACAAAGTCGATAGAACTTAAAGAACCAAAGATACACATTATCTAGTCCAACTCCTTCTTTCAATCTGTTATATCTGTTTTCTTTCTCAAGCCTCTTCATATCCAATCAATTGCCTCATCTTGTTGATTTTACCTCCACAACATGTGGAGATAAATCACCTCCTTCTCTCGACCCAAACAGTCACTACCCCATTTCAGACCCTAATCATCTCTCAATGGACTGGTATAAGAGTCTCTTAATTGGCCTCTGTGCCTCTACTGTCTTTTCCCCAGAATTACTCCTTCACAAGGCTACCAAAATAATATAGGTGAGATATGATAATTCCAGTCTCCTCTTTCAAAAATCTTTGATGGCTCCATTATGTTTCTTGGCAAACTCTTCAGCCTGGCACAAAGAGTCCCAACACCATAGTCTTCTACCTATGAAACTACTACGCACCCCTTCCCAAGCTTTGGTTTTATATTATTTCCCTCATAAAGTCTGCAGTCCATGTACATGGGACTACTAGATATTTCACAAACTCAACATTACAAATCCCATTGCCATATATCACACTTCCTCTTTTCCTCCTCTTTGAATATTTAGCTGCCTTTAAGGTTTAATTCAAGACACTACTTATTCCAGGGAAACCTTTCCCTCACCCTCACACAGTTGGTAGTGATCACTAATTTTGTATTTGATTATTGGAATATTTATTGCATCCTCCATCCCAATGTGAGTTCTCTGAGGGCAGGGGCTGTTTCTCATTTAAAATTCCAATGAAACCCAACTACCCCTGACATCAATATAAACTAATCACTCTGGCATTAAAACCTTTTACAACTGGGACCAAACCCATCTTTCCAGGCATATTAGTCATTAAGTCCCCTCAGTCAAACTGACCTTCTTGCTATTTTTATGTTTTTCACACTTTACCTTTTTTCTTTGTCTTTATGCTGGCTGTTCTTCATGCTTCAAATATATTCCTTCCTTACCTTCACACTTAAAATCCTTTGTTTGCCATGAAGCTCAGTTCAAGCACCACTTGCTACATAAAGATTCCTATTTCTGCCCCCTCCAAATGTTAGTACTTCCCACAATCCAAATTATCTTGTATTATATGTATGTGTTTATGTATATACAAGGTATCCCAAAAGTTGTAGTTCCATTTTAGATTATGAAAGCTTAAAATCCCACTCAGACTTTTGGGACACCTTGTATGTGAATATGTTGACTCCCGTCATAGAGTCTAAACTTCATAGGGGAAGGGGAAGGGGAAGGGAAGGAGAAAAAGAAGGGAAAGTGGAATAAGATGGGGAAAAGGATGGGGTAGGGAAAGGGGAATGGGATGGAGAGAGAGGGGGGAGGAGAGAAAGGGGGAAAGAAAGAAGGGGAAGGTGGAAAGGATAGGGAAGGTGAAGGTAAGAAGGAAGGAGGTCAATGTCATTAAAAGGCCAAAATATAAAGAAAAATTAATAAATGTTAGAGCCCAAAGTAAGGTAGAAATAAATGTTTAATTGAAGGAGTAGCCATAGTCCTATTAATTTATTAGCTTTTACGTCTCTGTAGGTCCATCTGCCTCCCTAACTCCAGTAAAATGTATGCTTCTTAGATGACACAAATGATTCATTTTTATCCTCTTATTCCTAGTCCCAATCACAGTGCTTTATACACAGTAGGCACTTAAAGTTCATTGAAAGTAATTGAATTTTATTGGGTTACTTGCTCCATTAAAATGAGCTAGACATTAAGATACCAGTTCAATGCATAGAGAACAACACCAAGGAGCAGAAAATTTAACCTACATTTTGAATTCTACTCAATTTAACAACTACTCAGTCAGTTCCAATTATGTGCCAAACACTGGAGTTACAAGACAGAAAGGAAATAAGCTAAGCATTCAGTGATGGACCAAAACAAAGAATTAAGGCAAATATTCCAATAATTCAACTGTATATCCAAAGTTTTCCAGTAATTCAAAAGTGAACAGGCTCTGTTTGAGTTATCTAATGAACTCTCTCAATTACTTGGGTTAGCCAGAGGAGAGGTGGTCCAAGGCTAGGAGTCCAGCAATATAATGAACCTAGTCACCAAAGACCCAGGACTCTGGAAAGCAGCCATCTTGATGGCTTTGTTATCTTTCACCGGGAAAGGATCATAGTTTATAAACTTGGTCTCCTGGAAGCCTAGTTTACTGGCAGGGCAAAGCACTCAGGAGCTTAAGCCAGCTAAAGAGTCAATGGGGAAACTCAAGAGAAAACAGCTGGTAGCATTGAGGACCACTTAGATTTTTGGCTGCTGAGATTGTTTTCCCACTTTTTTTTAAAGCAATTCAGTTCCATGAACTCCTTTAGGAAAATAAACTGCTAAGAGATTTGGGCAGCAACTCTCACCCACTCACAGAAAACAGAATGAGGCGGAGGAGGAAGAGAGAAGTGAGAAAAGCAGGTGATAGTATGTAAGCTAAATATTTTCCCCTTGAGGTACTAAAGAGTGGAAGTTTCTCAGCCATAAAAAGTACATTAGTCATTATTCAAGATTATTTATGAACAGAGCATGAATTTTTCAAAAATTTTTAAATCATAAAAAAATCATAGATTCTCAGAGTTGAGAGGAACCTTAGAGACCAGCTAGTTTCTAATTCAAATTCTAATTCAAAAACTTTTTTGAAAATTTTTATATTTTTTCCAATTACATGTAAAACCAATTTTACTATTCTTTTTTTTTTAATTTGAGTCTCAAATTGTCCCCTCCCTCCCTGCCCTTCCCTCTCCTTTAGAAGGCAAGCAATTTGATACAGGTTATGCATGCACAGTCATGCAAAATATATTTTCATATTAGCCATGTTACAAAAAAAGAGACCACAAAGAAAGAAAAAAGTTAAAAAAAAGAAAAGTATGCTTCCATTTGCATTAAGATTCCATCAGCTCTTTCTCTGGAGGTGGATGCCTATTTTCATCCTAAGTCTTTCAGAACTGTCTTGGTCACTGCATTGCTGAGAATAGCTAAGTCATCTTACTGTGGATCATTGTGTAATACTGCTCTTTCTCTGTACAGTGTTCTCCTGGTTCTGTTTACTTCACTTTGCATCAGTTGATAAGTCTTCCCAGGTGAAACTGTATCTAACTGATAACTCTTGAAAGCATTGCTGATGTGTGATTTCACCTTTGCTAAAAGACCTCAAAGATGAGGGACTCACTACCTACAAGACAGCACATTCAGCTTTTAAAAGACGCTTATGTTTCACATTGGAAAGGTACAAGGTACACCACCCACCCTTATACGGAGTCCAAAACTGCTTCTTTTCCATTATTTTCATTGTTTCCATTCTCTGGATGAGAAAAAAACAAAGAAGACACACTTATTCCCCTACTATATGACAGCCCTTCAAATACTTGAATTAACCCACCAACCAATCAATATCTATTTAATAAACACCTTCTCAGTGCCAGATGATACACAAAACATGGGGGATAAATGAAAAGTGCCCGTTCCTATTTCTGACTCTTCATGACCCCATTTGGGGTTTTCTTGGCACAGATACTGGAGTGGTTTGCCATTTCCTTTTCCAGCTCATTTCACAGATCAGAAAGTGAGACAAACAGAGTTAAGTGACATTCCTGGGGTCATACAATTACTAAGTGTCTAAGGCCAGATTTGAACTCACAAAGATGAGTCTTCCTGACTCCAGACTCAACACTCTATCCATTGTACTGCCCATCTAGATGTTACATTCTAGCCGAGGAGGCAACATGCACATATGTAAATATAGACAGAATAAATTCAAAATAGATACAAGGTAGCAGGGAGGGAAGATATTAGTAGTTCCAGGATTAGAAAAGACTGTTTAGTAGGGGATACTTGAAACTTGAAGGAAATGAAGAATTCCATGAGGAAAACCAGAGGAGAGAATGAATTGTAGGCATGGAGTATCGCAAATGTAAAGGCATGGAGTTGAGAGACCAGTTTTGCTGGACTGTATAGAATAGGAAAAAAGAAAAATGCATAATGCGACTAGAAAGATGGAGTAGAGCCAGATTATGAAGGCCTTTAGAAGCCTAAAAGGGAGTTGTTGTTGTTGTTTTCAGAAGCCAGGGAAATAATTAGAGTTCACAAGGGGAGGGGAGAGGCATGATTAGACCTAAACTTAAGGAACCTCTTGAAGACAGGTATTCTGTCCTCCCTAAATCTTCTCCAGGATAAATATTTTTAGTTCCTTCAACCGGTCATCATGTGGCATGACTGTGAGGTATTTCTTCAGTCCGGATGTCTTTCTCTGGTCATTTTCCAGCTTATCAATGTCTTCCAGAAAGTAGACTGTGCAGAACTAGACACAAAATTCTAGATGCAGTGGAACTCTCCTGTCCATGTTCAAGATACTATTCTTTTAAAAAGGAAAGTTTGATAAAAACAAAAAACTCCACAATGCTGAAATACATAGGGAAAATGAAGTAGAGGTAAAAGGGAAAGGGATTTAAAGATTTTTTTTAACAAAGGAAGAAAAAGAAGATTAATAAAGAAGAATCAAAAGGAATCACAATCATTTAAAGGAAATGGACAAGGCTATGTCCCCATTGACAGAGGCATCTTCCATTACTGTAATTGAAAAGTATTTTAGTCAAATATGACTGAAAAGTCATATAAGTCTCCAAGGAGACTTAATCTCTACTAATGTAGAAATTGAGCCTTCTTAGTTCCTTGTTCAAGATGCTGATGAGCCCTGTTTTTGCTTAAACTAATAATGATATACTTTGACTTTCAATCTCCTTGAGAGTAGAATTTGTTTCATTCTCTGTATTTGCACCTAGAACAGTGCCTGTTATAGAGAAGATACATAAATGATGAAATACATATGCACACACATATACATATATATGAAAGCTAAAAAGAGATATAAATAACTAAATGTGTGTGTGTGTGTGTGTGTGTGTGTGTGTGAAGGCTAAAGTGACCAATGACCTTGTGAACACAGAAGAGCTTTTCTTTTTTTTACTCAGTGTCCTATCCAATTCAGTCCAGCCAAAGGTGTGGGATAGTGGATAGATGCTAGCTGCCCTCCATGATAGTAGAGTCTTTTGGAGCATGAGGGGAAAGAAGTAAAAACCTATCAGTGGGACCAAAGAGGAATAGTTATGAAGTTATCAGTGCAACAAACCTCAGGTCCAAATAGCCAGAAATCAACAAAGCCAGAGATCAAGTATGACAAGGAGCTTGTCCCATTCAGCACATCAGAGACTAATCACAAAGGAAAACACAACACTTCAGGAGGCTAAATCAAGGATTGAGCCCCCAAATAACAGGTCAACAATTAAAGAGTAAGGAATCAACAGCAAGACATCATTAAGCTTATTAACTGCCAACAACATCTATTCAATCTCAATACTACTCCTCCTCTAATGAATGACCTGAACTGGTGGTGATGGACATTCAGAAGTCTCCACAATTTCTATTTTATTGACAACTCTCTTTTTATTGTTAAACAGTCCTACACCTGGCATCAAAACAGAGTATCCAAAAGGTTAATTACTTGCTCAAAATTATCTAGCAATAACAGTCAAAAGTACATGATATTGTGGTAGATATTATGCTAGATAGCAGGCACCTGTATATACGTCTTGTTGGATGTGAGATCCATCACAAACTTTTGAACTTTACTCTTCATGAATGAAGTAAAATTAGTGAATCTTATTTCACTTCTACCCCATTCCAAAATCCAATAAAAAAATATAAACATACTCTGCCTGAAGTAGTAAATTGGTCTTCTGGGGAAAAATTGGTTCTTAAGAGAACAAGGTTGGAAAGGAGGAAAAAAGTCTTCTTATAATATGAGAGTAGGGCATGGTTATCATGAACATCAGTGAATGCAGAGAAAGGATTACATGATATCTGAGGGATGCTCAGAGCTCCAGATGATCTATGTCAGTACATGCTTCCAATAATAACAATAATAATATAATAATAAATTTATATAGTACTTTCCCATTTGCAAAGCATTTCCCCTGTAAGGATCACTCCATTAGAGAGATAAACACAACTATTATCTCCATTTTAGAGATTAGCCAGTGGAGGCTATGAGAACCTCCTAAGGGAGGGGAGGGAGAGTCAGTGAGATGCACAGGGGTTCCAGCTTCCAGTGAGGTTCTTTACACAAAGACAGAGTGGATAGCAAGGGTTCCATGGGAAAAAAAGTTTGTTGCCTGAAACACCCAGGGTCCCCCTGGAAAGTAAGACAAAGTGTTCATAGTGATAGTGCTAGAGATAGATGCCAAAGACCCAGACAGGGATGTTGAGACAAAAGGGATCCTGGGCATTTGGATGCCCTGCTCTAAAGGCAGGGACACCTTTCTCACCTTCATCTTCCCAGACTGCTGTTTTGTGGGCTTCCATTGCCTTTCATTCTAGGGAGAGAAAAAAAAACCATTTTGAGCTACAAGACAGAGCACACTAGTCACTAGGAATCTATCTATATTAGTTTTATCTACATCGTTACTTTGAACAGCTCTCTCCCAGATAGTGTACGATTTAGTATCACACAAGGCTAATGCTCAATGCCAGTTCTTTTCTGGAAAGTAGCTGTCCTAAGCTATGAAAAGAAGTCTATGAATTATAAAAAACATAGAAACCAACTGCTAGGCAAGTTTTTTTTTTCAAATAGAATTTATTTTTATTTGAAACTCATTCCTATAAATATGGGAATGGGCTCTCACAAGGCTACTAACTAAATATTCTAAATATGATTTAGCATCTATCAGAAATTAATTATCCACCATTTCATGTAAAAACAGCTCTCTTGTTTTGTTTTACTTTTTTTTAAAGAGGATAGGGTAGAAGCAGGGACACAAATATGTCTGATTCTTTGGGGTTTTTTTTCTTAAAGAAAGGAAGCCAAATGCCCCTTCCTGTAAAATAAAAGATGTATGAAGCGTGTAAATGACTCCTATTGTCTCAAACTGGGACTCATGAAGTAGAATTACTTAGCTGGGTGAATTCTAGAGCTTGTTAGAGCTCTGATGCCCTCATGTGGAAGAAAGGCAGTTTAGCATCTTCCAGGCAGCCTCCACTACTCAGGAGCTGAAAAGGATGAGAATTCTGAAGGGAAAATTCCATTGTCCTAACCAAATGATAGCCTAAGATATGGTTCTCAGTATTGACCTTACTTTTACAATCTCTTTAATGACTCTCAGGTAAATTCTTTATTTAGCAAGAAAAACAAATGGAAATTAACATGGAGGAACCAAAGGGAGAAGGGGATTCTAAAAACAACTGCCCCTTCTGTATTTCCAGCTGATTTTCAGATAATAGATAAGATGAGGTAATGTCCTTTTGAGGAACACTATGAATTTATTCTTAAAATGCAATGTCCAGTCAATCAAAAATATCTGTTAATCACCTATGTACCAACCCGTAATGGTTGTCATCAGGAAGTCTATGGTGGGGGATGGGGTAGTAAATTAGGTTCACAAATAAGTAAAAACAAATCATGTACAAAGGGATGGGATAGAACAGTATTATTAGCAACTGAATGTGTCAAGAAAGGGCTCACAAAGGAGACAACACTTGAACCAAGCCTTGATGGGACCTAGGGATTCCAAGACATGAAGATGAGCAGGCAGAGTCTCATAGGCATAGGAGGCAGCTTACACAAAGGTATCAAGACAGAAAATGACATGTCATATAAGAGAAACAAAAAATAGGTCAGTTTAGCTTGAAAATAGAGTACATGACAGTAAATATATTTTAATCTCCTAGACAGGCAGGCTGGAGATAGATTGTGGAGGACACATTCAAATTCTCCTGCTGACATTTGCCAGCTGTATAACCATGGGCAAGTCTTGTAACTTCTCTGAGTCCAGCAGTCAAAGGAATATTTGAAAAGTTCTACTGGTTTCCTGTTTGATACAGACTAAATTCTCTGAACTTTACTTCTCATGAAAGAATTAAAATCAGTGAATCCTGGTTCAACCATGCCACCCTCCCAACATATGCTCATTTGTACCATTGTAAGTTTGACCTTCCTGTACCTTCACAGCAAATTCCAAAGATTGCATTGCTAACTGCTCTGTTTCCTTCACATTTTAAAAATTCTACTCAAACTGATTATCATGCTCACCTCCCACTCAACAATGAATCATTTAGAGGTCTACAATCCTAAAAGTACATTTAATGTGTTTCCACAGCAACATACCATCATACCCACAATTACCACCAACCATAATGAAACATCATTTATTCATACAAGGAATCTGGAGTTTCTCTTCCAAAAACTATGATCTTTTGATGGATCTTCAGTATTATATGAGTTCATTCATTCCAGGGATATTCAAAAATATTTTACCATAGGACAAAGAAGCCTTGGGGTACATAACCATATTCAGGAAGGCAATGTTATTTACTGCTCAGCGGGCTGGTAACTTTGTGTGTGCGTGTGTGTGTATGTGTATGTGTGTGTGTGTGTGTGTGTGTGTGTGTGTAAAAGGGACTTCAAAGGTTATCAAAATTATGCTTACATATGTACAGAAAAAAACATAGCCAGAAATTCTATAGGTTTTTTAAAATGTTTTTCCTATGGGCAACCTCAAAGTAGGATAGAGGCTACGGTCACTAATATGGTTATAAACTACTAATACTGCCTTTATCTTAAGACAAAATTCTCATGCTCTGTAACTTGATGACTACACCTTGTAAGCTTTTGGAAAAATAAATATGTATATGCAAATTCATATGTGTACACAGTCACACACATGCCAGTCACAAAGAAGAGAAAAATATTAACCAAAGCAGTCTATCCCTGCTTTATTTATTTCCTATAGGCAACCTCAGAGTCAGATAGAGGCTAGTGCCACCATTACGGTTATTGACAACAGATACTGTCTTCCTGTCTCCACAGATTAATGGCGCTGCAGCAACATGCCCTAAGGTTTCCTCTCAGTATATTGAAACAGATGCAGAGCTGAATGTCTGGAAAAGAGGAAAGGAGGGGAGGAGAAGTGAGGAAGGTGGAGAGGGAAGGAAAAGGGAAAGGAAGAGAAGACAAGAAAATGGAGTGGAGGAAGGGAGAGGACAAAGGAGGACCCTGTGTTGCAAATCTGAGGACATTCAGTGATCTGTTGTTTCTCAGAAGCATGTGTTATTATGAGGAAACCCCTTCATAGGGAAGGAAAAGGAGGAATTCAAAATCTCATTAGCAGAGGAGTAAATCAGAGTATGAACTAGGTTGGAAAGCAAAGTTTCTTGAGAATATGGAATACCAAAGGGCCAAAACATGGCAGTGGTTGTGGATGATGTTGAGGTTTCAAACCATCTAAATCTGCACAGACTCAGGAGGTTTATGCTACTTCAAAATGATAGTTTATTTTTCTGAAACTTCATCCCTTCCATGATAGCAGTGTTCATTTCCCATCTCTTCCTTCACATGTTGCTGCTTGATTAATCTTCCTAATGCATAGCATGGGTCACATATTCTCCTTCTCAAAAACATTCGCTGGCTCTCTGGTACCTACAAGAGTCCTTTGCTTGGTCATTAAGATCCTCCATGGCCTGGCCTCAACCTTCCCTTTGAAATTTTTTTCTACATCATTACTCTTCAGCAAGCCAGACTGAACTACTGAACATTGACTAATACATCTTATACTTTTCTGACTGTATGTCTTTACTTGTTCTACTTCTTATGGTTAGATTGTCCTATTCCATCCAGGAAGACTCAGCCAAAATGGGCCCTGCCCCATGAGTACTTTCCTGACTTCTCCAAAGAGAAATAATCCTCTTTCCTGAGGATTCTCATTGAATTTTCTTCAAGACTGTAATATGCACTTAACACACTCTATAGCAAAAGTACATGTTTTATCTTGCCTACTTAATCATAAAGTCTTTGAGGCCAGGGTTCATGTCTTGTTCATCTTTGGATGCCCCCTCAGCACATAACATAGTGCCTTATATGTGAAGAGTGCTTAGTAATCATTTTCTGCATGGATTAATTGATTAATTAAACTAGCTTGACATGGTTTAAAACATCAATCAGGTTCTTACAGGTTGTTAACTCTAAATTTTATTACTAAGCTTCTAAGCTACCTCCTCTATCCCTGAATTTTTTGGACTGAGCAGTCCCTGGTCTCAGGATATAACTGCTGCTCGTTTTAGACTCCTGAACCCTAATTTTGTTGTCCTCTTCTCCCCTGGCACACTCAAAATTCTTGATTAAGGTATACTTCCCCAGACTCTGTCTATCTTCCTGGAAAAATTCCCCTAAGCAGCAGCTCCTTTCTTTCAAGGTTTTTCATGCTGACTGGTCTTGAGTCAACTAAAGCATGCTTGTGAAGCCCTCCAGCCTATATCAATTCATTGTGCTGTCTGAGTTATTTCATCTAAAACTCCCTTTATCTCTTCATCCATCCCCACTGTTAGTTCACATATCAAGGTTCACAGCTTTTGGGATTTTGACAGCAGCCTGTTAAGCTACTTCACTTAATACAAACGTTAGCATACCTAAAACATTTACATTAAGAATCAGAAAATCTTAGTCAGAAGGGAACTCTGAAGCAATTTAGTCCAAACTATACCTGAAAAAGAATCCCTTTAAGAAGGAAACAAGCATTCATAAAGCACCTACTAAGTGTCAGGCACTGTACTAAGCACTTTACAAACATCTCCTTTGCCCATCAATTGAGAAATGGCTGAACAAATTGTAGAATATGAATGTAATGAAATACTAGTGTTCTTTAAGAAATGGTGAGCAAGTAGACTTCAGAAAAACCTGGAAAGACTTATATGAACAGATGATGAGTGAAGTGAGGAGAATCAGGAGAACATCTGTGTGGGCAAGCAAAGTAGGATCTTTTGCTGTTTTTGTTTATACCAGGAAGTACAATGCCTCTGAATGAGGTGATTAAGGAGGATCTTTCCCATCCATGGTTGGGCCTGGGAAGATTTGTAGGAAGGCCCACACCTTTTGTTAATGAGGCACTGGTTCTCTAGGGATGTGATGCCTTCTGGCTCTAAAAAGTGCATAAGTACTCTACAGTGGAGTTTTATTTAGGGGTTTAGTTTTTGGAAATAGGTTTGTGTGCCAGATCAGAGTCTAGGAAGCCACTAAGCAACCCCCCCAGCTTTGAAAACCCAGCTGTTGGTGCTTCCCTCTGGTAACTATGGTCAGAGAGTTGCACCTGTCTGTTGAATTGTGATGTATGTATTGATTTTGGTCAGACAGAAGAAGCCATGTCTCATTGATCTTTCATTTCTCTGTATTTTCTCTGAAGTTCAAGGTGCTGACTGTCCCCCCTAAACCAACTAAATGATATATGTGCTTAATTAAAGTGATTGTTAACCCCTCAAAAGTTGCCTTTCCTTTCAGAGAAGCAGATCAAAGAACCTGTGACAGCAGGCCTCCTTGTGTATGTTGGGGTGCTTACTGATACAACACTGTATGCAGTAACAGCAAAATTGTACAATGACTGACTTTGATAGACTTAGGTCTTCTGAGCAATGCAATGATATAAGAAATTCCAGAAGACTCATGAAGGAAAATGATATCCACATGCAGAGAAAGAAATATGGAGTCTGAATCAGATTATAGCATACAATTTTCTCTTTCTTTTGTTATTTTTTGCTTTTTTCCTTTCTTGTGGTTTTTTTCCCCTTTTATTCTGATTCTTCTTTCACAACATGACAAATGTGGAAATGTGTTTACTATGATAATACATGCACAGCCTATATCAAATTGAATGCTGTCTTGGGGAGGGGAAAAGGGAAGGAGGGGGTAAGTTTAGAACTGAAAATATTACAAAAACAAGTGTTGAAAACTAAATTAATTTTTGAAAACCAAATATCTCCTTTGGTCTTCATAACCCTAGGAGGCAGGTGCTATTATATCCCAATTCTACAACTGAGGAAACTAAGGTAGAAAGAGATTTAGTGACTTTGCCCAGGGTCATACAGCCAGTGTCTGAGACCACATTTGAACTCAAGTCTTTATGACTACAGTTCCAGCATCCACTACAGCATCTACCTGATTCTGCAATATATCCAACAAGTGATTATCCAGTTTCGTTTGAATACCTCCTATAAAGGATAGTTCAGTGTCTCTTAAGGTATTACAACCAGGTGTAATATAGGTCCTTTATGGTATTACAACCAGGTGTAAGATAGACCACTGGACTTGAAATCAAGAAGACTCATCATTATGAATTGAAAACTGTCCTCAGACACTTATAGTTGTGTCACCCTGGACAAGTCACTTAATCCTGTTTGACTTAGTTCTTCATCCATAAAAGGGGTTAGAGAAGGAAATGGCAAGCCACTCCAGCATATTTGCCAAGAAAACCCTAAAATGGGATCATGAAGATAAGACAAAAGTAACTGAACAAGATCATTGACTCCCAACGCAGGCTAAATGTCTACTTGTTGGGTGTATCATATTGGCTATGTCATTTCAGTTGTAATTTGGAGTAGATACCTTCTTAAGTACCTTCCAGCTTGAATTTTGAAAGGCTATGAAATTGTACTTTACATCAAAGCCTTAATAACTTAACAATGATATTATGTGATAGATCCCTGGACCTCCATGATAAGATTGAGAAGGAACTGTTTATTGAGATTTCAAATTAGGTGAGAGGACTTCAGTTTGCCACAAAAGTCAATAGAATCTGACCTGTATCATATTTGGTGGTAAAAATTTTGGTATAAAACAAACCTCTACTTCCTTTTAAAGAATCTACTCTTATAACCTACAACAACAAAAAAACGAAAATATATTAAATTTATTTCCCAGTTTCTGGGGAAAATTTGTCCACATTTATTTGCAAATGAACCAGTATATAATAGAGATCACACCTATATTGACTTCAATAGTCAGGAGGTACAACTAAAAAATCAGTTTGAATTAATTCAAAGATAACAGAACTTAAAGGGATCTCAGGAATCAATAGGAAATTGAGAATCAAAGAAGCTGAGTGACCTACCCAAAGTTTCCCAATTAATAAATGTCAATCAAGACTTGAACCCAGGTTCTTTGACTCCAAATCTAAGACTTTCTCCACTGCATTAAGCTTAATAAGCAATTATTAAACTAAATATATCTATATCTAGTTAGATATATATGTGCATATATACATGTGTATGTATATTTATATGTGTGCACATATATAATTTGCATATATGCATATATGAATAAATGTGTATATGTAGATATGTTTATATATATTTACACACAGATATAATGTATGTACATGAGTATGTATATACACACACACATACATACATACATACATACATACATAAAGATAAACAGGAGTTTACATTTTACACTTCATAAAAGAGAGGGAAAACTACAGAAAAGAATGAGGTATGAGGGGAAAGGTAAGAATAGATTAAAAAGTCAAACAACATGGACTTCTGGGTCATGTGAGGAATAAGATGGAGAACTAGACATTTTCTCTGATCCCCATGACCTCTCAAATCTCTCCAAAATAAAAATTTTGGGACAAAGATAAAGCAACTTCATTTGTCTTCATTGTCTAGGATAACCAGAATCCAAAAGGAGGTATAAAAAAAACTCAAACCCTAAAATCTACAAGACTCTGAACATAAACAGATAAATTAACAGAAACAACGTCAATAACAGAAGGAAATATGGCCTGTAAATCTATTAAATAAATTCAGGCATTTCTCAATAAATACTGCAAAACAAAGGGAAATAATCCTATACTTGATGAGGCAGAGTGTGGTTCAAAAGAGAAATGAGAATTATGATAGTAGAATTTATAACTTATACAGTAAAAATAATGGGCAAAATAGGGAAAAACTGGAATAAAAAATGGCAAGTCTCACCAAAGAAACAAAAGAGGGCATAATATATAATAATAATAATATACAGAAGTGAAGCAAAATCTAGAAGAAAAGCAAAAATAATAACTTAAAATATGTTCATTATACAAGGAAAACATACTGACCCTGAAGACAGGATGTGCAGAGGCAACCTAAAGATCATAGTTCTCCCAGAAGAACACAGCAAGACAAAAAAACCTTAGCATCATAATGAAGGAAATAACAGAACTATCCATGACTCCTGAACATAGAGGATGAAATACAATTGAAAAATTCTTAGATCACCTCCAGAAAAAGAAAGGCTGCAGACTTCAAGATGCAGTGCTGAAATTGAACAATCCTCCATTCAGAAACAAGTACTGAAAGTGATCAAGAGAAAGGCCTTCAAATACAAAGAAAAGTAAATTCAAATAACATAATTCTGCACCCATTCAAAATATAGGAGGAAACAAAATAATACATTCCAAAAAGGAAAAGGATTCAGGTGAGGATAGAGTCCAAGATGACCCACCATGCAAATCTGAGCTTAGTTATACATTTAAAAGAATCTGTTTGAAATGTCTGAAGTGTTTGAAAAGAAGTACTTGAAATATTTTCAGAAAGAAAACCAGAAATGACAAGGATATTTCCTTCTCAAATACCACAAACAACAAAAATCCAGCAGCCAAGGACAGGAACAGAAATATCAACAAGTGACCACAGAGAGACCAGTAAGCTATTTCTTTCTAAAGAACACAAAGGAGACAAGAGTGAAGGCTGAAATTTGGTAAAGTAGCAATGAAGCAGTGGCCATGAGGCATTATGGGCAGAACCTGGCAATAACCAGCCTACAGGTGAATCTTTTATGTGTGTGTGTGTGTGTGTGTGTGTGTGTGTAACTACAACATCAAAGGGTACATGAAAAAGGTGGGGGGAGAGGAGGAAAAGGGACAGAGAGGAATGTGTAATGGGTTCAGATCAAATAAAAAGCCACCAACAAGGGGAAAGTGGTATTTTTTTGTCAGAAAAAAAATGAATCTATAGGAGAGTGGGTAAGGAGGAGGAACAAAGGATTAAAAAGTGAGAAAGGAAGAAGGAAGGAGGTCTTGGCTTTGGTGCTGGAAGGGGGTTCCACTGATGAATGATGTGGACCAAGATATTCTGTGAAAGAAAATGGGGACCTTGTGATAGATATATATGACCTGAGGGATTTGGCGTTTGAAAAGTCTAGTCATCTTACCTCAGTAGGGTGAAAGCTGAAATTCTTGTGGGCAACTGGTACCTGGTAAATAGGAGAGTATGTACCCAGAGAGGAGATTTAGAGACAAATGGGGAGGAGAGGTAACTGAGGGAGGATATGGATCAGTGGTGGGTTGCACAATCAAGTACATGGTGAAGGAGGGGCTTTACCAAGGACTAATGTCCTCTTGAAACCTGTAAAAATGGACATTGTTCTAGAAGTAAGGAAGAATGGAAGAAGGGAATCCATGGAACAAAGTTGATAAGGCAGTAACAGAAACTGTCAAGAGGGGAGAGTATAGAATGACTATATTTAAAACTTTGATTGCATGAGAAATATAGAAAAAAAAAGTGAGAAAACATAATTATAGGTGTCTTGAATCAGAGAATGAGGCTCTAGAGTAGATAGAAAGGATAAATAATGAAGACAATGAAAGAAATATTTTTGAAAGGGGTGCAAAATTGAAATTTAAAAATCTGAGAAATAGTTGAAGGGAAGAAGAATAAAGGAGAATTGATTTGATTAATTTAGAGGGAAGAGAGGGAGGATAAATTACATATCCTGATAAAATAAGGAGAGAAAAAGAAAACAATAAGTAAAAACCCTAAAGGAAAACATAGGTGGAAGTGTGAGGGGGAAAGAGTCAGTAAGAACAGAACCTTAAAAATATTTAGGTAAAGTAACAGATGAAGGATAGTTCTATGATTACAGGAAGAAAAGGGAAAAAAACATAACTTGAAAAATAATAGAGACAGATTGAGAAAAATATAAACTCAACTCTCATAACTTTAAATATGAGTGAATTAAATAACCCAATAAAAGAAAGAGGAAAAAAGGACAGATTGGATAAGAAAACAAAACTATAAAAACTCTTACTTTTAAGAAACACATTTAAAAAACAAAGACATACAAAATTAAACCTGAAGGATTGGGAAAAGAATTTACTATGCATCAAATGAATCTAAAAGAAGCAGAAGTTTAACTCTTGCAATCTGACAAGGCAAAAACGAACATTCAAAAAAGAAATTGTATTAAGCTGAAAGGACTCATAGACCACAGACAAATATCAGAAACAAACCTGTATGCTCCAAATGTCTTAGGATACACATTCAGAAAGGAGACCATATGAGCTATAAGAAGACATAGAAATTAACACAACAGTGAAAGGAGACTTTAATATACTTCTTTCAGTTTTTGATAAATCTAACAGAAAGATAAATAAAAGGGAAAATAAGTAAATTAAGAAATTTCTAAAGAAGCCGGAATTAAAAGACTTATGGCATCTTCTAAATGGGACAGCAAAAGAATACACAGATTTTTTTCAGCACCACGTGGATCTTTTATAAAAACTGGTCATCTCTTAAGGAATAGAGATACAACAAACAAATGCTAAAAGGCAAAAATAGTTAATGTATTCATTATGGGCCATAACACAATAAAAATACCACTTCACTGCATAATCATGAGAGATTTTATGCCACTTTTTTTTTGCAGAAAAAGTGGTATGCAACCTTTATATGAAGTTTTCTCATTTAAACTGTGCATGTATTACTTGAAAATCATTTATTACTAAGCTGTTTTTGGTCCAACATTAGGATGCATGGGATATTTGTGAATATAAATTACAGTTTAATACTGACAATGCATGTGTGCTGAGAATTCTAGGCTCATACTTCATAATGCACAAGAAACAAATATGTATCCATATGCCACTGGTAAATACATTGCTGCTTGGCTTACTTTTTAAATGGCATGATGAACAGAATTGTACTGTGTGATGATTATGCAATGAAATGATACAAACCAATTTTGGGACTGAAAAAAACATGGTGCAAAGATTACATGGTGCAATGATTATGTGGTAAAATGTAGTAGTAATTGGTTCAAGGACCACACACACAAAAACACATACACACACACAGATGTAGAAAAAATAGAGATTTAACAATGAAATCCTAAAAAATGAATGGGCTAAAAAACAAATCATAGAAATAACTAATAACTCTGTAAAAGAAAATTATAAAGATGAATAATATACCATAATTTCTATTATGGTAATAGAAATCTAACAGTCTGCAGAGGGAATATCACATCCTTACAAAATTACATTACCAAAAAAGGGAGGATTAACTAAATATGCATTTTTAAAAATTAGAAAGCCAACAAATAAAGAAATTTAGAATAAGCACAGAAGAGAAGATATTTACATTTTGAGGGGAAATAGCTATAAGGAAAACAAAAAAGAAATGGTGGATGTAAATAAAAACTGGTTCTTTGGAAAGACTAATAAAATTGATAAACTTCTAGTTAATCTGATTGAAAAGATCAAAAAATTAAATCACCAAAATAGCAAACGAGTAAGGTGAAATCACAGAAAAACTAGAAGAAATAAAATAACCTAACATATTGTGCACAGTTATGTGTTAACAAAATGGAGAACACAAAAGAAATAGGAAGAGATCTTCAAAATATAAAATACTCAAACTACAAGAAAGCCAGATAGAAGTCTTAAAGAGTCCCATCTCAGAGAAGGAAAGAGATCTAGCTGTAAAGAAACTACCAAAGAAAAATAACTCTTGGTCCTGGTGGATTCATGAGAGAATTCTATCAAATTTTTGAAAGAAGACTCAGACTTCACAAAATATTCTAGAAAACTGAGAAAGACTAGAATCTTTTTTATGAATGGTACAGTATTAATTCCCACACCAAAGAAAGATAAAACACAAGGAAACAACTATAAGCCAATATCGTTAATGAACACTGATTCAAAGATTACAAATAAAATCTTTTCAAATAGATTACAGCAATTTATCTAAAAACCCACTCATTATGACCAAGTAGGATTTATACTACCAAAGTAAGGTTAGTTCAACATTAGAAAAACAATATAATTAATCATACCAAAAACCAGAACTTCCAAAAACTACTTGATAGTCTCAATAAATACAGAAAAAGCCTTTGACAAAGTACAACCTTACAAACTATAGGCATACAGGGTCCCTTTTTAATAGTATAAAAAGCATTTATCTAAATCCAAAGACAAACACAATATGCAACGGGGATTCTCTAGAACCTTTTGTAATAAATTCAAAAGTGAACCAAGGATGCCCACTCTTCCTATTTTTTATTATTGATACAGTTCTGGAAATGCTGGCAATTGCAATGAGACAAGAAGAGAACATAGGCATAAAGATGGGTAAAAAAGAGAAAAAAATTATCGTTATTTGCTGATGATATGATGGTTTACCTGGAAAATCCTAGATAATCAGCAAAGATATTCTCTGAAAAAATATCTTCAGCGAAGTTGCAGGCTACAAAATAAATCCTATAAAATCAAAAGCATTTATAAATAACAAAACACAAGAAACAATAATTACAAGGGAAATTCCATTCCAAATAACTACAAAATATAAAAATGCTGTGAGATCAATCTACCAAAGAATACATAACAATTGTACCAATTAAATTACAAAATGCTCCTTAAAAAAATAAAGAACAATTTAATCAACTGAAGAAATATCTAATGCTCATGACTATATCATGCCAATTTAATAAAAATGACAATACAGCCAAAATTAGTTTACATTTTGAATGCTACAAAAATCAAATTACTAAGGAGATACTTTATAGAATTTGATAAAATAATACGATTCATTTGCGGGAAACAATCTTGAATATCAAGGGAGATGATGAAACAAAGTAGTAATAAAGAGGGAACAGCACTTTCATATTTAAAATTAAGTTATAAAACAGCGATCATTAAAATAATCTGATGTTGGTTAAAAATATATATCAATGGAACGGACTAAAGGAGAATCAGAAATAATAAAGGTCAATAACTCAGTATTTGATAAAGTACATAACATAAATTATCCAGAGAAAAACTCATGTGATTAAAAAAACAAAACTACCAGGGAAACTGAAAAGCCACCTTGTAAAAATTAGGCTTATACAAACACCCAATCCTTTACATCACACTCCAAATCACTAATAATAAAGGAAATGCAAATAAAAACAACCCTGAGGTTTCACCTCAAACTCTGCAAATTGGCAAAAGGAATCAAAAAATGGCAACAAGCATTGTTGGAGAGGCTTTGGAAAGATAGGCAAACTAATACATTGGTGGTAAACCCATCAAATGCTACAATCATTTTGGAAAGTAATTGGCAATTATGCAAATAAAGGAACTAAAATGTTTGTGTCTTTTGAATCATTACTAGATTGATGCCTCAAGGAAGACATCAATAAAAAAAAAAATCCTCATAAACTCCAAAATATTTATAGCAGCACTTTTTGTGATAACTAAAAATTGGAAACAGATGCTCAACAATTGGGAGATGGATAAACAAATTATGGTACCTTAATGTAATGGAATATTAATGTGGTGTAAGAAATTATGTATATAATGAATATGAAGAAGTATGGAAAGATTTACATGAACTGATTTAGAGTGAGGTAAGCAGAACCAAGAAAACAGTGAACACAGTAATTACAACAATATAAATGGAAAGAACAATCACACAGCAAAGGAAAAAAAATCAAAAGTAAATGTAACAAAATTATAAAGATCAAGGAAGACTCAAATGAAGACATATGAGAAGATACACCCTAACTCACCCCTTTAAGCAAGTAGTAGGTCTACAGGTGTCAGAGAATGCACAGGCTTTCAGACTTATTTCAATGTATTGATCAGTTGTATTGATTTGTTTTTCCTCCCTAAAAATTATTATTTGTTATATGTGATGGCTCTCTGGGATGGAGAATGAGAAAGGGAGGGACCCATAGAATAACTATGATGATGTAAGAAACAGAAGATATTGTGTTAATAAACTTGATTTTTTTTCAAGTTAACAGCACACAGGATGTTTAAAGAAAGATTTAAAACACTGAAAATGGCAACTCAGGTATTATCACACATCTATCAGATTGACTAATATGAAGAAAAGGAAAATGACAAATGTTGGAGGGGATGGGGGGAGAATTGGGAAACTAATGCACTGTGAACTAATTCAACTATTCTGGAGAAAAATTTGGAACTATAGCCCTAAGGTAATCACACTGTGTGTATGCTTTGATCCAGCAATACACTACCAGGTCTGTATCCCAAAGAGATTTTTTTTAAAGGGTGTATATATTCAAAAAGTGTTTATGAAAACTCTTTTATGGGAAAGAATTGGAAATTGGGGGAATGCCCATCAATTGGTGAATGGCGAACAAGTTGTAGCATTTGATTGTGATAGAATACTGTTGTACTATAAGAAATGAAAAGCAAGATGCTTTCAGAAAAACCTGGAAGGACTTACACGAACTGATTCAAAGTAAAGTGAGCAAAACCGGGAGAATATAGTATACAGTAACAGCAATATTATACAATAATCTATTGTGAAGGATTTAACTATTCCCAGCAATACAAAGATCCAAGATTATTCTAAAGGACTTATCATGAAAAATGCTATCCAGCTCCAGAGAAAGAATTGATGGAGTCTGAGTGCAGATCATACTTTTTAAATTTTCTTTATTTTACTTGGTTTCTTTTCTTTTTTATTGGTCTGTGTTTTCTTTCACAACATGACTAATATGGAAATACATTTTGCATGACTACACATGTGTAATCTATATCAAATTGCTTGCCATCTCAGGGAAGGGAAAGGTGAAGGAGAAGGAGAATTTGGAACTCAAAAATTTTAAAAACAAATGTAAAAATTGCTTTTACAAGTAATTGAAGAAAATAAAAAAACATTTTAGAAATAAAATGCTGAAAATGAATATACAAATAAAAGATTACCAGACGCTCAAACCTCTGTTAATTCTTTCAACAAATATTTATCCAAACATCTCCTAAGTACCCAATACTTGCTTGGAAAAATACATTACTGAAGAACTGAAAATACCCAAGGAGTTTCATGGGGTACGAAAACTAGACTGGATACCTACCAGAACTCAGGTGAAGCATAAAAGAATTCAAGAGCCTTCATGGAAGCCCGATGCCAACAACAAAATTTTATTTATATATATGCAATAAGTAAAAACAAAAATAAAACAAAACAAAATCCAAACTAATATGGGCCTGATTAATGTCAGTTATGTTTAATTGTAAAGGAGTTCTGAGTCTGAACATTCAGCAGATGATGATATCACCTAGGAAGCTATGGGAAAAGTTTTAGAAAAGAGGCCCAAAATTAGAAGGAGAAAAAAGAAAGGAAAAGTAAAAAGAGGGAGGAGGAAAAAGAGAATATATCTAGAAGACCATGAGGATCTGTCAGGACCAAGGACTTTCTCCTACGGTATCGGCAGCTATCGTTTGTCGTCTGTCCCATGATGATGTGATGATGCCTTTGTTGACGTCCAGCCTTGAAGCAGCAGGACCATCGCTGAGAGTGAAGCCTTTCCCACCTTCCAACCCAGCCACCCTCCCCAGAGGCTGGATTTTGGGTAGTTCTGAGACCCTTCACTTTCTCTATTCTGAGAAATAGCAGTTGCATCATTCTGCCTCTTATTTGAATTTCCTGGATACTTAACCCCTGCATTTCTTTTTAAAGCAAATTATTCTTGTTAAATCCTACAATGTGATGGCATTGGATTAGCTGTGACTGGTTTTGGCAGGGGACAGGGGAGTAAATGGTTCAGAGAGGAAAAATATGGACTCAGAACCATGGTTGAACGGATGAGGAACCTAAACCAGGTACTTGAGTCCTGAGTATGACCCACAGGCATCGTATCATATCATATCATGTATCATATTTACTAAATCACATATTACCATAATGTGGGGATTTTTCTCTCACCCCAAGCACCCTCTGAGTAAGTGAGCAGGGGACTGTGTTGGTTTCCCTGTGCTTGAGTGGGGAAGGGGGTGTGAGAATGACCACATCTGTGTTTTCAAAGCTCTTGTTGACCTATTAAAAGTCAATGGAGGGGAGCAGCAAGGTGGCGCAGTGTATAGAGCACTGACCTTGAAGTCAGGAGGACCTAAGTTCACATCCAACCTCAGACACCCACTAGCTGTGTGACCCTGAGTAACTCATTTAACCTCAATTGCCTCCAGAAAATTTTTTTAAAAAACTTAATGGGGAGCCTAGAAAAGGATCAGGAACATGGGTTCTGACAACCTTGGTAGAAAGGCTAGCAGTGGGGCAGCTAGGTAGCACAGTGAATAGAGCACCAGCCCTGTCAGGAGGACCTGAGTTCAAATCTGGTCTCAGACACTTGAATTCTCAGGCTGTGTGACCTTGCTAAGTCATATAACCTCAACTGCCTTGCCTTTCCCCCTCAAAAAAAGGGCTAGGAGCCTAGCAACAGGATCATTTTACTCAACCATGCCTAATACCTATTCCTAGATCCAATATCTTACCAAATTCACTTTAGCCATGCCAGGAAACTGAATCACTTTGATTTGAACTGTCTTAGGAAGGTTCTGAGGATCACCTGGCAGGATATGGTGCCAGACACCAAGGTCCTTGCTTGAGCTGAACTGCCAAATATTCAAACTATGCTTCAGAGAGCACAACTCCAATGGGCTGGCCACATCTTCAAATGCAAAAAGTACACTTGCCAAAAAGACTGTTTTATGGAGAACTTGCATGGGGCAGGTGATCACATACTGATCAGAAGAAGCTATACAAGGATACTCTAAAGGTCTCTCTCAAGAACTTTGGATTTGACTGTGCAACATGAGAGACACTGCGCAGGCCCACTCAGCATGGTGTGCCCACATCAGAAAAGGTGCAGTGCTCTTTGAGCAAAACAGAATTGAAACAGTGCAAAGTAAACATAGGATGTACGAGTCTGGAGTATCCACCCCAAATATTCATGCAGGCTATCTGTGCCCAAACTGTGGTGAGCATTTCGAGCTTGTATTGGTCTGATCAACCCCAGTCAGACACACTGAAACTTCACTTTATCATGGTGATATCCTTCCGATTCTCTTCAAAAATGAAAGCCAACAACCAACCAACCATCTTACCAAATTCACTTAAGCAAAATCCTAATTCCTGGTACTTAACTCTTTCTTGACCTGGTAACTAATGATTCCTTGCAAAATAATTTACCCACAGAAAGATTATATGGAGTCAGGGGAAATGGATGTTATCTTGGGCCTACACACAACATATCTATATCTATAAATCTCTATCATCTTTCTGTCTCAGAATTTTCACACCCACTCTCAGTTAAAAAAACTAAGCAACCTATTTCTAACTCCTTGTTACTATGCTGCCTAGACAGGCACATATATATATTTTCATCAGTGGCTTCCCAAAGCGACTAGCATCAAGCAGACGCATTGTTTTTAGAATAGAACCTATGGTGATAGACAGTGTTGGTGTAAAAAGTGCTGTTCATGAAATCTTTGCTTACAGATGTGGCTTGCTACCCATGATATTTGAGGTCCACCTGAGTATTCAGAATCACAGATTCTAAGGCCAAGGCAGCAGGTTATTTTCCATGAAAAGAACACAGCCTTTGAAATCCCATCCCGTGTGGTTCTGGAATACTCAGGCTCTCCTGAGCTGCAGGAATCCAAGCAAACTCTATGCATTTATTATCACTTTTCGTTGAGTTTCCTGGAGACCCTGTTGGATTTAAAGAAAGTGGCATCCTCTGGATATATTTTTATTTTCCTCCCAGTTGTCTTGCATTTGATCTACAAATCAAACACCAGCATAGATCCAGTAAAATGCTCCCCATTCCTTGTGTAAGAATTCTATCCACCAGGAAACAAGGGAGGCATAATAAGGAATGCCATTACCTATAGTGAACAAATTAATGTGCAGGCAAAGTAATCTTTTGTCACGGGGATAAAAATAATAAAAACATTTAAGAATGTTCCAAATCACTAGTAAGAAGTGGATGCAAATTAAAACAACTTTGAAGTTTTACCTCACCCCATCAGATTGACAAAAACAAAAATGATATCCCTTCAGTGACCAGTTCTCCATTGAAAAGAAAGATACCTGCACGAAGTTCTTCCTGCCAATAAGCGCCCCCTCCCAACTTCTCCAGTCTATAAGGTAGTCACTAAAGTTAAAATTGCCCATCTCTCAGGATTGCTGTCTAGTGACCTGTATTTAGAAAAAGAAAACTAATAATAAAAGATAGTGATTTAGACAGCATTTTAACGATTACAAAGCATTTTTACTTACGTTATCTCTCTTGCTCCTAATAGCCACCCCCATGAAGGAGATGATACCCCACATTACACATGACAAAGCTGAGATCGAGAAAAGTTACACAACTTCTCCAAGGCACCACAAGTCAAACACAGTGTCTAAGTCAGATTTGAAATCAGACATTCCTAACTCTAAGCTCACCATTGTATTTATTGAAGAGTCTAGCTCCCCTTACAAAAAGAGGAGGCAGGGCAAAAGGGCTGTCCACACACTTTACAGGATTATCATCCAGTCCCTGCCCTATAAGAATGAGTGGAACTAGAACTCTGTGCTACATCCTCTTTTCTTCTGAATTCATACTTTCTCTTTATTTCATCAACTAATGTGAGTTCAATTATGAATTCTATGAAGATGAATCTGTACATCCAACCTTCTGGGCACCCTTGAACTTCAATCCTACATCACTAACTGCCTGAGAGGCATTGGCATTTGGATGTCCCAAAGACATCTTAATGCATCCAAAACACATTGTTCATTATCTACCTTTCCCTCTACCTGACTTCCCTATATCTATCAAGAGAACTACCACTGTTCCAATCACATAGGTTCAAAACCTTGGAATAATCTTTGATTCTTCTCTATTTCATACTCTATCCAACCAACTGCAAAGTCTGATCAAGTCAATTTTATAGGTACTTGACTGGGATTAGGGAGAGAGCTCTCACAAGTCTATGCTTTTACCTCACCATCTTGGCTCCACACTCCCATAACTTTTTTTTAAAAGAAAATAGGTGTGTTGGAAGATGTTTGACAACTCCATTTATACAGCAGAAAAATGTATTCAGGAGAGACTTTTAACTGGATTTAGTAACTCTAGTTAATCTACAATAACATTGTCTCTATCACTTTCTTAATTCTAAGCAAGCAACAAAATAATAAATCAAGTCCTAATCTATAGAATTCACAAATTTCTGAAATCTAAATATTCACATCAAAAAATCTCACAATTGACCCTTCTAAGCTGGTTTGAGCTGACTCCAGCACACCCTGCATAAGCTGTGTGATATACTAAGTAGAATGCTGGAGCTCAAATTAAGAATATCTAAGTTAAAATTCTATCTCCGATGCTTATTAGTTGTGTAACCCTGGACAATTCACTTTACCTCTCTGAAACTCTTGTTTCATCTACAGAATGAAAATGATAATATCTGTTAACTAATTTATAATGCTATTTTGAAGCTCAAATAAAACTATGCAAACTTTTAAATACTTTATAAATGTTAGTTGCAACTTTATTCTATAAAATGGAAATGATATTATTTATGATATACTTCATGGGGATAAACTAGATTATATATGCAAAACATGCCAGCAGTAGTCTACTTATACCCTCAAACGACTCTCCTATTGTTAGCATGCTTATCCAAGCATGTTCAAATAGTAGACAGCTTATAGACCAGTCTGAACTGTTGGCATTCAGTTGTTTTTCATTCATGTTGAGTACTCATGACCCCATTTGGAGTTTTCTTGGCAAAGATACTGTATATTCATTTGCCAATTCCTTCTCCAGCTCATTTAGGAAATTGAGGCACACAGGGTTAAATGACTTCCCCAGGGTCACACAGCAAGTAAGTACCTGATGCTGGATTTGAACTCATGAGGATGAGTCTTCCTAACTACAGGTCCAGCACTCTATCCTAACTGCCCCAGTTAGAACTGTGAAAAACTGAAAATCCACAATGTGGAATTCAAGTTTACTTTGCACTCCTGAAAACAGGTATTAACTGAGATTTTTATAAACTGAATTTTACTTTAAGTCATCAAGAGAGCTAATTCTATAATGGGTCAGTCTTTAATAATTTAATAAAATGAAAAAAAGTATTATTTAGTGCTAACAATCACTTTTTGCTTACATTACTCCTTAATGTACTGAATTTTCAAAGAGTTCTGACATATGCTAGTTCATTCAATTAACACAGCAATCTTTGGGGAGGGTGAAGGGTGTAGTAAATTTATCAGCTCCAACAGGCTTGTTTCTGTGTATAGATGACTCATGGGTCTATGTACTCAGCCCCAGTCTCTCTCTTCCATGAGTTTCAGTCCCACATCTCTATTTCCCTGGTTCATGTTTCAAACTCAGTTCCCTGGAGACATGTCAAATTCTCTATGTCCAAAGCTAAACTATTTCTTACCTAAAACATTATCTCATAAATTTCACTATTTGTGTCCAACATTACTCTCTTTCCAGTCTCAGGTTATAACTTCAACATTGCCCCACATTCCTCATCCTCTGGCACTCCACATATCCAGTCAATTGTCTAACATCTTCCTGATCTATCAGACTATATTGTCTCTAACCACAATGGATGGTCTACACACTGAAATTATTGTTTTTGCTTGCAACATCTCTTTTAGGAAGATTAGGTGGTATTAGTAGATTGTTTGAGAATTATTTCATACCTCATAACAAAGATTATTTGGTCAAATCATATTACTGCACTGATCTAGCTATGAGACAATGAAGTGTAGTTCAAAGGATATACAAGCGCTGAAAGCAGAAAACTTGGGGCAAATCCCATTTATTGACTGATGAGGCAGCTAATTGGGGCAATGGATATAACTCTGGGTCTTAAGTCCGGAAAACATAAGTTCAAATACAGCATCATACACTTTACTTATCATGTGACCCTAGGTAAGTCACTTAATTTCTGCCTGCCTCAGTTTCCTTAATCTCAAAATGGAAATAATATCTACAGCCCAGTGTTATTGTGAGGATCAGCTAAGATAATATTTGTAAATCACTTAGCACAGTGCCTAGTACATATAATAGGCACAATATAAATATTAACTGTTCTTATAATTATTATAAACATTATTAATAAATTCTTATTTTTGTCACCATGAGAAAATCACCCAATCTTTTTACTTCAATTTTTTTGCATCTATATGTTGCCCAGACATGCTTGGGCATGCTAGGTTCCCCCAACATGGAGGCATTTTTAAAGAGTTTTTGAAGTATGCATAGATTGCCTAACATGGAGTCCTCTTCATCCCCCTACTGCATGGGAGCAGGCAGTCTCCTTTGATTGTTTGCCTTCATCTTTATAGCTGAAAAGACTAAGGTACTCAACCTTTCTCTCTTTTGGCTGTTGCTCTTTTCCACCATTCTTTTTCTCTGCTGGAGGACACTATGAATTGAACCTATGAAGGGGGAAAATCTTTCCTCTCCTATCCTCTCTCTTTTAACCCTTCCCTCTTTAACTTTTAATGAGAAATGGGGGGTGAGGAAGTGGGTTTTTTTTCTCGCTGTTGTTTGTCCTCCTTAGTTTCAGGCGTCAAAGTTGATCCCCAAGGGATTCAGGAGTTCACATAGGGGTCTTTGGAGCCAGGATTTCAGGAGGGGTGGTTCAATCAGCCAGCCAGCCCAGGATGGAAGCCCTGAGAATCCAGAGTGCCTGGGACTCAAGCGTTAAGGGAGTTTTGGATTTGAAATGTGGATTGTACTGTATAGAATCCAAGCTAAGCCGTGAACCTAATCTCCTTTCCCTTCCCGAGCAGACTGTGGTGGTATAAAGTAGAAAGAGGAATTACACCTCCTACATGCTATGGGAGTATGTTTATATGTTTTAATCAGACCTTCTGATGCCAGTATTTCTATGTAAAAGTAAATATAATTGTTTGTGGATAAACAGAACAAGGGTACAGGAAGATATCCCTTACAAATGAGAGAATGCCATTAGTAGGATCCAGAGCCAATAACAAAGAGCCTACACACACACACACACACACACACACACACAATCCTCTCATGGGTACTGGAGAATTCTAGGAATGGGGTGAAATGGTTAAAGCTACCATACTTGACCTTCAGACACTGGTGGCCAGAGTAGTTGGTGTTAAATATAAAATTTGAAAAAAAATCAATCTGGTTCTACCCATTTCCCAGGGGTATTACAAAGAAAATACTTAGCAAACTCTCAAAGCAGATGATAAAGATTAACTATCATTGTTATCGTTATTATTGAGATGTAACATGGTATAGCAAATTAGAGACCTGACCTGTGAAACAGAGATTCAGGTCCTACCTCAATCAATCAATATATATTCATTCAGAGTGCATTTTTTGCCAGGCTCTGTGATGTGCCCGAATAAAACCTGGCTATGTCATCCTTGCCAAGACCCCAAACCTCTCAGGACTCTACCTCTCTAAGACTATACACATCATAGAAACTAGACAAGACTAAAAAGTATTATTATCATGACTATTAGGGATGCATAGAAATTTTTATTTCTGATCAGAAATGGGAATTTATTTTTAAACAATGACTACTTTTTATATACTTTTATTTTATACTAGTGTTCCATTATCCACAGTATTACCTTAGGGAGGGAAGCCCCTCTGATACATATTGGCCATTGGATGCCAAGCAAATCTCTCAACCTCTCAGTGCCCCTAGAAACAGTCCAAGACTATAAGTTGGAGAGATAATGACTTTCATTGGTAGAGAGTAAGTTGCCTCACCTGGGAGTCCTCTATACTAATAACAAAAGCAGATCCAGTCTCTATCCACTATTTCCCTGATAGCTACATGCAGGATGTCCCAAAAGACTTAGCTATTTAAGCACCAAGGCTTTTGGACTATACTAGAACCCTGGAAATGGAAAAGAATATGCAGGATTTTATTGTATACTCCCCATATGACTATAAAATTCCTCTCAGTTTTTTCTTTTTTATAGCAACTCTCTTGTTGGCCTTCCATGCTGCTTCTCCAGTCTCCCTCTCATTGTGCATTTCTGGGATGCTCTATAATTAGAAGCTACTGAGGCATGAGTGCCTTCCTCTGGGCAAGTTTGTGCCTTAGTACCTCTCTGTGACCTTCCACGCTAATTAAACTGCATGTGAGAATAAAGAACATTGGTACTTAACTAAAATAAAAAGCAATTAGGTAGAAACATTTGGAGATGATTGTATGTTAATAAGAAATCTTAATCAATGTGAATGCCAGGGAGACCCACAGAAGCTCCTTTGAAGACTTAACATTTTCTTCTAAAAAAGAAAGACAAATTTGCCTGTGCCCTGGGACACGCACGCGCACGCGCACACACACACACACACACACACACACACACACACACACGGATGCATGTAAAAGCATTTGATTTATACGTGGGCATCAGGAAAATTTGATGCCTAATTTTATTCTCTCTGTTTTCTGGACACTATCAAAATATCCCTGGAGCCAAGCATGCCTTACGTTCAAGGACCTTAATTGAGAGTACTTTGTGTCTTCATCCAAGAAATCATAATCACATTATAAATATTATTGCATTAGTCTCATCATCTCTCTTCTATTCCAGGAAGACATGTGATCATTTGCATTAGCATTTTAAAGAGAAACTAAAGCTTAGTGAGGCCAAGGGACTCAGGCTGGTCTACCCAGTCAGCATAACACAAAATGAGAAAAATAATGTCACGCTAAAACTAAAAGGAGTAAAAGCCCATCTGAATTATGGAAATTACAGAGTTTTGTGTTTTACAGGTTATTTTAAATGATATCTCAACTGATGCCATTGCTAAGGGCTAGTTATGTCTACTGGCATGACTGTTGGTAGGAAGTAGAATGGTGGAGGCTCATGAGATGGTGCCATGGGGTACACTCTCAAGTAGCTGCCCTCTTAGACACTCAACCCTTGACTATCAGTGCAAGTTAGAGAAGAACCCCAGAGAATGTGCACATTGCTGTACTAACTCACAAAAGCTGAGCAAAGTCAAGCTATATTAGCTGGTAATAATTTCATGAGACTCGATCATCTAAGAGTTCTATATAGTTGATAACAATTAGTTCAGCATCTCCTCACAGACTATGGGAAATAAGAAAACAAATTTAAATTTCAATATCAAAGTCTTAGGTTCAATAAAAATTAGAGATGATAAAGCATTAAAGAAGTCACTTTTTCATATTTTATTTGAAGATCCTTAAAAATAGGAGAATTTTATTTATCAGGATGGTTTAAGCCTAAACCTCTCATTTGATAAGGAAATGGATTCAATTCTCCTCTCAAGGTTTCTTCAAGTCAAAAAAATAAAAGAAGAAATTTACATGATAACTTTATTACATATTTAAAAGAAATAGCAACTATACATATACATATACAACTGTACATAATAAATTTGCAATTTCATGTGCAATCATCTTTTTTGACTATGGAAATGCTTGTTTTAGTTCATAAATTAAAAAGAGAAAAATTTTTAAAAAGAAAATATTCTATAACTAAAATGATAAGCACTTTCCACAAATATTATCTCTCAAACCAGAAAACATAACCGTATACATTATTTCCCCTTACCCCCACACGTGTTCTATCTTCCAAACATTCCTCTACATTTGCTACTTTTTGGGCACCCAATTCCCTATCTCCATCTCTTTGTACTGGCTATCCATGCTTAGAATGTTCTTCCTTTTTACTTCTTCCTGATGGAATCCCTCATGTCCTTCAAATTACAAGTTAGGAGTCACTTTGCAAATGAAATCTTTCCTGATCCTCTCAGCTACAAGTGCCCTCCTTTTCAAAACTTTATTGTATAAATCCCATACATATTCTGTAAATAATAATAATTGCTATTATTATAACAGCATTTATGTAGCTCTTTAAGGTTTTCAAAACACTTTATAAATGTTACCTCATTCAATACTCACAGCAACCCTAGGAGGTAAGTGCTATTTTTATCCCCATTTTACAGATGAAGGAAATGAGGCAGATAGTGATTAAGTGAATTGCCCAGTCACACAGCTATTAAGTTTTGAACTTACAGGGGTAGATTTGAACTCAGGATTTTCTGATTCCAAGCCCAGTGCTCTGTTCAGCATGACACCTACCTGTCTACAGCCCTTTGTAGACAAGGGGACTATGGGGAAATGAAATTTTTCCCAAGTTAGGAGAAAGTAAAGCAGTATGGGAGGGGGCTCCTTTGGGGGAGGAAAGAGGGTGAGGCTTATAGGCATTTAGCCAAGAGTTGAGAGGAAGGAAGGGTGCTGTTACCTCAAACTGGATATAATCTATGATTGCAATTTCTATTAACTAAATAATGGAAAGCAGTGCTTGTAATAAGTAGATGACAAAGATAACTGTGAGCAAGGAAGGACTTGCTGTGGCTCTCAAATAAATCCAAGTAGGTAGCACCTACTTCTTAAGAGCTTATGGAGAGAGTGACATATTCATTGTTAAATATGTTAATGAGCGTTGCACTTAAGGTGAAAGCCAATGATTGCACTTTCAAAACCTTTTTAATCATACTAGCAACCTCCCTGAAGTTATATCCCTACATCCTAGGGGGCTATTTCTTTTACAGTACGTTACTGTAAGTGCCAACTCTGATTTGTCAGTTTTTCTTTTTTGTTCTTGGAATCTCTATGATTTCTGTGCTACAAAATAATTCAATCAGCATTTATTAGGCACCTATTAAGTACCAAGTATTATGATATGTCTTGGAGAAGTAAAAGGTAAAAAAAAAAAAAAAATTGCATTTAAACTAGAGAGGAATATTTAAACCGTGCTTTGAAGAAACCTAGGAAATCTTAGAGGTAGTGCTAAGGAGGAAATGCCTTTTTTTTTTTTTTTTTAGATAGACGAGATCACTTGTTCAAAGGCATGGACATAAGAGGTGGAATGTTATGTATTCACCACTGTTATTCATGTTCATACAATCTCTCCTCTCTGGATTCCAAGAAAAAAGATTTTTTAAGTCCTTAAATCTTTTGCTAGAACCTTATGATCTCATCACTAATTTGACAAAACATGAGAAACAGGACATGGTGATATAACATCAGAGATGTCACTACAGTCCAAGGAAATTGAATGTTGAAGTAATTTTAAAGAAAACATTGAACATAGACCAGTATCAGGGTTATCTCAGGAACTAGTTGGGTATTGCAATATTAATGAAAACCTTTGATACATCAATGCCAAATTGTAATTATAACAAAATTGATATGTCTTTAAAATCCAGAATCTAAAGTGGTCTGGCAGCTATTGTATATTATAATAGCCAATATTTTGGGGACAAGAAGGACGATGGCTTATTTTTTAAAGCACTGAATTTATTCCACTATTCAATTTTATTGGCCATCTCACCCCAACTCTAAACACTTGCTTGTAATTGAACTGTGTTTAAAAATAACAAGCCAACTTTTTTTTTTTACAATCAGAGCATTCTATGTGTAAATTCTAAAGCTATTATGAAAAAGAAAAGTCCCTTTGCTGTTAAACATTTTCATTTGCAAGCTTATCTACACAAATAGTTCAGGAAATTAAAGTAAACTATTTCAGGGATGTGTCATTTATTAATGCGAATCTGAAGTAGTTTCTTATAACTCAAGCCCAAAAAAAAAACAAAAAAAAAAACTTTTTTTTTTACTTTTTTGAAAGGAATTAATTCTTCTACAGATGTTATTTTGAAATGAATTAATTTCTTCACTAATACTGTTGCTTTAATCTTTTCTAGATACAAGATACCTTTCTGTTAAATGAACCTAATAAACTTCACACTCAAAAATTAAGCAAGTGTAAGGATGCAAAATAGGTAACTGATTCCCATTTATCACTTCTATCTACCATCCTAAGAATTATGAAACTACTATCAACTTATTTATATTTTATACAATGTTATATAATATAATTCATTGAGGGCATATATATATATGTATACTTCTTTTCCTATACATTCACAATGTGAGAAGAGAATCAAAATAAGAAGGAAACTCTTCCTCTCCATCTCTGTTGATTTGTTAGTTGAATGATAAAATTAAATCATATTCACCCTATGGAAACTGTTTCAGATAATAAGACAATTCTCTGGATGGTTCTGTTGGATCTAATAACTAAGTTCAGTAATCTTAAGATTGAGGAATGATTTGCCATATCCACATCCCAGGGGCATGGAGCAGGCAGAGGAAGCAAAGAGGAATGCAGAGAATTTCAAAGATCTCAGATATACGAATGCATCCTATGTGATCCCAGGTAAGGAAATGGTTCTGTTGTCATAGTAACCAGTAAAACAAAGCAAGTTGATGACCAGCAATTAAGCAGAAAGTTAAGGATCTGAGCCATGCAGTATGACAGTGTTACCCACATGTAGGAATCAGTAATCAAAAATAATCAAGGACAGACAAGATTATCTCTTTGGGGAGAGGGGAGACTGAAGATTTGGGAACAGAGTGATATACCAGGCATCTAAAGAAGCTGAGGAAGCAAAAGCCAAGCAACAGAAAGCAACTTAAAGCCAATCACTTCCATCTCCCAGTAGTTCTGCCAAAATTCACAAGCTGGCTGACAGGTACTTCTTAAATGGAAAGTACTGTCCACCAGCCAGACCCACAGAAGACTCAGAAGTTAATTTTATTCTGAATGATTTTTTCCTACCTCATTTCACTTAATGAGATTGAAATGACCTAAGAAATACTTATAATTGTGCACATTGTAAGAGAAAGAAGCCAGTCTCTTATGGGTAGAAAAAAATAATAACCTTCGATTCTCAGAACACTTTCAGTTTTGTTGCTGTTAATGTCATAGTAACAGTGAGGGTGGAGATGATGATAACTCTTATCTAGTATTTTAAGGCTAACATAACAAAATGCTTTCCCTAAAGTAATCCTATAATTTGGATAATATGAATATTATCAGCCCATTTTACTGATGAAAAAATGGAAATTCAAATAACCTGACTTCAAGTCACTTGTATTTGAACAGAGTTCTCCAGTGTTCAGCATGCATATTTTTGTATCATCCTACTCTTCTCGAGGGAAAAGAAATAATCAGAATCTAGGGAGCAAAGTGTTAAAGGGGCATCATGAGACAATTCTTACATAATATGAATTGTTTCATATAAGGAATGTTAAAAAGCTCAAAATCTTAAGTTTAATTTATGCCACACAAATGTCAGAAGATTCTCCACAGAACAGAGAATCTGAGTGATGGAAGATTATGCTGCACTCACCAGGGAGGTCCATCAGATTTTTAGCCACTGAAATCATCTGTTCCAGTTTCAGAAAGAACAAATTTTAGTTGCCCACTTACAGCACCACCATTATAGAGTGTGCATAGTCAGTTCCTAAAAGGTCAGGACCATGCCTAATTCTGCTATAGGATGTCAAGCCCAACACTTGGTTTTCTGTTTTGATGATGATGTTCTGATTTGATGATTTTGAGGATTACCATAAAAAAGATGACAGACCTTCTACCCAGAACACTCTCTTCTGCTACTGTTAATTAAAAGAACAATATCCCTACCCCACAACCTCAAGTCATCTAAATAGAAGGGTAGCTACTGAGGTATTCTCAATTTTGGTTAGATATCATCGATTCCTTCTGCAGTACAGTCATAATGAAACATTTCAAATATCATTTAACCAATTCTCAACAATAAGATTTCCCTTTTGTTCCAGTATTTTATTAATGCAGCATTTTAAATATATATATGTATATATATATATATATATATATATAATAAATATTATTTCCTACTAGAACTAGATATGTCATTGCTTTGAAGCATGGGCAAGTTGATTTTAAAAATTAATGTTTGGAACCTCTACCATCCTGGAAAGAATGATCTCAAAGGGAAATCAATCTATCTGAGGTTTAGAAAAGTTTGCTTTAGAAATGTGAGTATTGGAAGGGCAAAGCCAAGATAGCAGTGAAAAGAGAGGGATTCTCCTGAGCTCTCTCCAAAACCCCTCCAAAAACTTTAAATAATGTCCCAAAACAAATTTTGAAGTGGCAAAACCCACAAAGGGATGGGGCAAAACAATTTACCAGTCCATGACAACTTAGAAGGTAAGCAGGAAAGGTCTGATGTACCTTGGTGAGAATGAAACAGAGTCTAGTGTAGACCTGGCTCAGAAAACAAGCAGTGGGGTTTGAGGATGACTGAATCAGTGGTGCCAATGGTAGATTCCAGATCTCTCAGCCCACAAGTGGTAATGGGGTCAGATAACTGGTCTCAGAAGGAGATTACAGGGGTCTCTTTGCTGGCACCAGAGCAGGACTCTGTTGCTTTGCCCATATTTGATCAAATATTGCCCTACTGGGTCTCAGTACCAGGGTGATGGGAAGTATTAGCACACTAAAGCTTGTGGTCCCAGGGGACCTGGGACCCTGGTCACAGTTTTTAGAAGGAAAAGAGTACTTCTGGTCACTTAAAGACCAGATCATAGGTGAGGAGAGTTATAAACACACCTCTCCCTAGATCATATCACCTCAGAAGAATCAAAAATTTCGCAAGTCTCCAAAATTATAACTGAAAACAGTTGCACAAAAACCTGAAATTGGGGCAGTACCTTCTCTAGTCTGGAAGCATAGCCCCACTTTAGCAAAGAATTAAAAATCAAGAAATAGGCTAGAAAAAAATTAACAAGCAGCAGAAAAATTTCTTGACTATAGAAAGTTACTATGGTGACAGGGAAGCAATACACAAACTCAAAAGAAGACAACAAAGTCAAAAATGCTACATCCAAAGTCTCAAAGAAAAACATGAATTGGTCTCAGGCCATGAAATATCTCAAAAAGGACTTTAAAAATCAAAGAGAGATAGAGGAAAAATTGGGAAGAGAATTGAGAGTAATGCAAGAAAATCATGAGAAGAAAGAATTAACAGCTTGGTAAAAGAGGAACAAAAAATGTTGAAGAAAATGACACCTTAAAAATAGTATGAACCAAATGGTAAAAGGTCAAAAATCCAATGAAAAGAAGAAGGCCTTGAAAAGCAGAATTGGCCAAATGGAAAAGGAAGTACAAACCCTCATTAAAAAAAAATAACTCCTTAAAAATTAGAATTGTACAAGTGGAAGATAACTTTTGACACATCAGTAAACAATAAAATAAAATCAAAAGAATGAAAAAAGAAGATAATGTGAAATATCTCCTTGGAAAAATAACTGACCTGGAAAACAGAACCAGGAGAGATAATTTAAGAACTACTAGACTAGGGGGTTGGAGCCAAGGTGGCTGAGTAGAAAGATGCACATATTCTACCTCTTCCTCCACAGCCCATAAAATACCTGTAAAAAATGAATCTAAACAAATTCTAGAGCAGCAGAAGCCACAAAATGACAGAGTGAAAGAGATTTCCAGCCCAAGGTAGCCAGCCCAAGGGAGGCTGACAGAAAAGGTCTATTACATGAGGCACAGAGCACAGCCCATGGAGCACAGCCCAGCCTTGGTTGAGCAACACTGTCAGGAAAAGGACAGGAACAGGTCTTGGGAGCAGAATCTTCAGCAGCAGCAGCAGTTCTCAGATCCCTCAACCCACAAACACCAAAGACAGCTTCAAAGATCAGTGAGAAAGCTTTTCACTCTTGTGAGAAGGGAGCAGTGTCCTCCCATAGCCCTGGCCCCAGGCAGCAGCAGTGTCCGTTTTTGGAGCCCTCGGCCTAAAGCCCCTGGGGGAATTGAGCTGCTGATGTGCATCTCAGCCCATAGTGGCAACCCAGAGTAAAGAAGAGTATTGGCTGGCATGGTAGAGTTCATAGAGGCTCTGGAAAGGAAATTCTACTTGCAGATTCTGGGCAGAAAAGCTCTGGTAGCCCCCAGACCAGAGTATGCCCCACTCTTGACAAAGGACTCAAAAGCCAAGGAACTGGCCAGGAAAATTCCCAAAAAAGGGAAAAAATATGATACTATAGCAGATTACTTTCTTGGTGAACAGAAATTTTCTTCCATCCTTTCAGATGAGGAAGAACAATACTTACCATCAGAGGACTCCAAAATAAATATGCAGTGGTCTCAGACCATGGAAGAACTCAAAAGGATTGTGAAAATCAAGTAAGAGAGGAGGAGGAAAAATTGGGAAGAGAAATGAGAGCAATGCAAGAAAATCATGAAAAGCCAGTCAACAGCTTGCTAAAGGAGACCCCAAAAATGCTGAAGAAAATAACACCTTGAAAAATAGGCTGACTCAATTGGCAAAAGAGGTCCAAAAATACAGTGATAAGAATGCTTTAAAAAGCAGAATTAACTAAATGGAAAAGGAGGTTCAAAAACTCACTGAAGAAAACAGCTCTTTAAAAATTACAATGGAACAGATGGAAGCTAATGACTTTATGAGAAACCAAGAAATTACAAAACAAAACCAAAAGAATGAAGAAATAGAATATAATGTGGAATATCTCATTGGGAAAACAACTGATCTGGAAAATAGATCCAGGAGAGACAATTTAAAAATTATGGGACTACCTGAAAGCCATGATCAAAAAAAGAGCCTAGACATCATCTTTCACGAAATTATCAAGGATAACTGTCCTGATATTCTAGAACCAGAGGGCAAAAAAAACATTGAAAGAATCCACCAATCATCTCCTGAAAGAGATCCAAAAACAGAAACTCCTAGGAATACTGTAGCCAAATTTCAGAGGTCCCAGGTCAAGGATAAAACATTGCAAGTGGCTAGAAAGAAACAGTTTGAGTATTGTGGAAATACAATCAGGATAATAAAAGATCTGGCAGCTTCTACATTAAGGGATTGAAGGGATTGGAATATGGTATTCCAGAAGTCAAAGGAACTAGGATTAAAACCAAGAATCACCTACCCAGGAAAAATGAGTATGATACTTCAGGGGGAAAATGGTCATTCTATGAAACAGAGGACTTTCAAGCATTCTTGAGGATAAGATCAGAGCTGAATAGAAAATTTGATTTTCAGACACAAGAATCAAGAGAAGCATGAAGAGGTAAACAGGAAAGAGAAATCATAAGGGACTTACTAAAGTTGAACTGTTTACATTCCTACATGGAATGATAATATTTGTAACTCTTGAAACTTTCCTCAGTATTTGGAGGGATTATACACATATGCACATACAGACAGAGAGCACAGGTTGAGTTGAGTAGGAAGGGATCATATATAAAAAAATAAAATTAAGGGGTGAGAGAGGAATATATTGGGAGGAGAAAGGGAGAATTGGAATGGGGCAAATTATCTCTCATAAAAAAGCCAAGATAAAAGCTTTTTCAATGGAGGGGAAAAGGGGGGAGGGGGGAGGGAAAAGTGAAGTTTACTCTCATCACATTTGGCTTAAGGAAGGAATAACAGCACACTCAATTTGGTATGAAAATCTATTTTACACTACAGCAACATAGGAGAGAAGGAGATAAGCAGGGTGGGGGAGATGATGGAAGTGAGGGCAAATGGGAGGATGGAGCAATTAGAAGTAAACACTTTTGGGGAGGGACAAGGTCAAAAGAGAGAATAGAAAAAATGAGGGACAGGGTAGGATGGAGGGAAATATAGTTAGTCTTACACAACATGACTATTATGGAAGTCATTTGCAAAACTATACACATATAGCCTGTATTGAATTGCTTGCCTTCTCAGTGGGAATGGGTGGGGAGGGAAGAAGGAAGAGAAGTTGGAACTCAAAGTTTTAGAAACAAATGTTGAGAATTGTTATTGCATGCAACTGGGAAATAAGAAATACAGGTAATGGGGTATAGAAATTTATCTTGCCCTTCAGGACAAGACAGAAGATGGGGATAAGGGAAGGAAGGGGTGTTGGAAGGGAGGGCAGATTGGGAGGAGTAATCAGAATGCACAGCGTTTTGGGGTGGGGATAGGGGAGAGATGGTGAGAAAATTTGAAACTCAAAATTTTGTGGAAATGAGTGTTGAAAACTAAAAATAAATAAACATTTAAACAAAGAATTATTAGACTACCAGAAAACCAGGACCAAAAAATAAAGTCTTGACATCATTGTTCAAGAAATTATCAAGAAAAACTGCCCTGAAGCCCTAGAACTAGAGGATAAAATAGAAATTGAAAGAATCCACTGATAATTTCCTGAATGAGATTGCAAATATCATAGCCAAACTCCAAAGTTATGTAGCAGCAAGCACCCTGTCACATTCAGATGGCCTGCTAGCACATGTTCTTAGATCTTTTTTTCTAAAAGGAAAGCAACTTTTGAAATGTCACCAATCTTCTTTAACAACATTCACCAACAGAGAAAATACTAGCAGAGAAATAAAGACCAACAGACAGGAGTTCTAACTGTCTGACCATAAGCAAGACAGACTTCACAGATCAACAGACAGATCCAACTGTCTGATCGTCACATACATACATAATTACCAGAGACAGAAGCACCAACATCCAAGTTTTCAAAGGCAGAGGTAGGGGCATGTCTTAAGGTTACCCAGAGCCTCATCTGGCATATGAACCTTCTTCCAAAGAGTAAGCCCCCAAAGCAAAACCTTGCATTAACACACACACAGAGACACACACAGACACACAGAGACAGAGACACACACACACACACTTTTCAGAGCTGGAGGGCATCACAACCCTTGTGACCCAGTACCTTAATAATGAAACAATTAACAAAAGGTGTGGGCCTTCCTACATAACAAGCCTCCCCTAATCAAACTTCCCTTAATGGACTCCACCTCCAGTCTGTTAATTGGAGGGGGAGATCTTTACATTACAAGTTCCCAGGTGAAGGAGTAAATATTGCAAGCATCCAAAAAGAAACAATTCAATTATTATGGAGCTGTAGTCAGGATAACACAAGATTTAGCAGATTCTACATTAAAGGAATGGAGGGCTTGGCATATGATATTCCACAGGGCAAAAGAGAAAAGGTTATAAATTAGAATTCCCTACCCAGCAAAACTGAGGATAATCCTTGAGGGTGGAAAATAGATATTCAATGAAATAGAGGACTTTCAAGCATTCTGAATGAAAAGAACAAAAGATAATAGAAAATATGATTTTCAAATACAAGACTCAAGAGAAGCAGAAAAAGTAAACAGCAAAGAGAAGTCACGAGTGATTTAATGTTAAATTGTTTATATTACTATATGGGAAAATGATACTTGTAACTCCTAAAACTTTCTTACTATTAGATCAGTTAGAAGAAGTATACATAGAGAGAGAGCATGGGCATGAGTTGAATATGATGGGATAATTATCTAAAAAATTAAAATTTTAAAGGGTAATAAAGAAGACTGCACTAGGAGAAAGGGAAAAAGAGACATAGAGTGGGGTAAATTATCAGATATAAAAGAGGCACAAAAGAGTTTTTACCATGGAGGGAAAGATTGGGGCAACTAAGGAGGGAGCATGTGAATCTTACTGTCATTGGAATTGACTCAGAGGGAATAACATACACATTCAGTTGGGTTATCCATCTTATCCTATAGGAGAGTAGGGGATAAAGGGATAAGAGAAGATTGGGTCTGATAGAAACAGGAGAGGATTTGAAGAGATAGAAGTCAGAAGCAAAACACTTTTGAAAATGGACAGAGTAAAAAGAAAGAGAGAGTAGGATAAACAGGGAGGAAATAGGATAGAGGGAAATAAAGAGTAACAGTCATAACTGTGAAAAAATATATCACAAGTTTCTCTGATAAAGACCTCATTTTGTAAATATATAGAAAACTGAGTCAAACCTATAGAAATAAGAGCCATTCCTCAATTGATAGTCAAAGGATAAGAACAAGCAGTTTTAAGATGAAGTAATCAATTCTATCTATAGTCATATGAAAAAATGCTCTAAATCACTATTGATTAGAGAAATGCAAATTAAAATAAGCCAGGGTAACCAGTCTACAACTACCAGATTGGCTAACGTGACAGAAAAGGAAAATGATAAATGTTGGAGAGGTTGTGGCAAAATTGAGACACTAATGCACTGTTGGTGAAGTTGTATATTGACCGAACCATTCAGTAACACAATTTGGAACTATGCCCAAAGGAAAATAAAAACATGCATGCCCTTTGGTCAAGCAATACCACTACTAGATTTGTATTCCAACAAAAATAAAAATAAAAGAACCTATATGTATAAAAATATTTACAGTGGTTCTTTTAGTGATGGTAAAGAATTGTAAATTGAGGGGATATCCATCAACTGGGCAATAACTGAACAAGCTGTGATAATTGTGATGGAATATGACTGTGCTATAAGAAATGATGAGCAAGATGCTCTCAGAAAATCATGAACTTACATGAAATGATGCTAATTGAAAAGAGCAGAACAGGGAGAACATTGTATAGAGTAACAGCAATATTGTATGATGATCAGTCAACTTTTTAACTATTCTCAGCAGTACAGTGATCAAAGACAATTATGAAGGACTTATGGTGACAAATGCCATCTATCTCCAGAGAAAGAGTTGATGGAGTCTGAAAACAGATTGAAGCATATTTTTTCCTAAGTGTATTTTTCTTTTTTGTCTTTGTTTTCTTTCACAAAATGACTAACACAGAAATATGTTTTGCATGATTGCACACATATAAAATTTATCAAATCACTTACCTTCTCAATAAAGTGGGTAAGAGAGGGAGAGAGGAAAAGAATTTGGAATTCAAAAACTTTAAAAACTAATGTTAAAAATTATTTTACATGTAATTAAAAAATAAAATATTAAATTAATAAAAGAAATGTGAGTATTTGAGGGAAAGGAGGGAAAAGAAAGAAAGGAGAAAATAAAGAAGGGAAAAATACTAGGAGAAAAATAAAATCTTAGGGAGATGAGAAAATTATGAAATCAAAGAGAAAGGGGGGAAAAGGGGGATATAAAGCCAAGTTTTAAGAGAAGCAAACTACATTGTAGTAACAGAGGAACTATATAGTCATTGTTTTCACTTACTCTATATTTCCACTGCTTTCCCACTACTTGATCAACTCTTTATTCTGGTCAAGTTGGATTTAATACTCAACTCTTACCACACTCAAACCACTCCTGAGCAAATGGCTCATGCATTTCCATCTTTCCTCATCATGCATATCATTATAAATCACACCTTTCTTTCAAGGATAAGTTTAAATCTAACCTTCTCCATGAAATGTTTCTTGACAAATCTAACCCACAAGAATCTTTATCTTCCATCAGTTGTTCTTCCAACTGTAACCAATATCACTCAAACAATTGTTAATATATATTCTAATGTACTCAAAATGGCTCATGAAGGTCTGGCTTGTTTCTCCAACTAGACTGAACACATTAAAGAAAGTGACCTTAGTTTTCTTATATCCATCACAGAAGCTCTTATCATACTGTTTACTTGACAAAGTTCAGGAAATCAGAAGTTCCCAACAGAATATGAAACTAATTTGGAATTATATATCACCAAATGGCTTCAGTGAAGCATTTTTCAAGGGTATTATTTCCCAGGGAGCTTTTCAGGTCCCTGTTGAGTGTAACTCACAAAGTCAAAGAGAAAAAAAAAAAGGTATCATTTGAATAATGTTAATTTCATTCCAAGGCTTTTGGATTATTCATCCCTATGAATGATCCAGTCTCATTAGATTCAGGCATTCCCTCTAAATGCTTGGCTGGAATCCAAACAGTTATTCATTCAACTCAATAATCTAAGTTTATTGTCTTAAATAAATCACACCTGACAAATAACTCATGCTTCAAAATGATCTTAAAGTGGGTGTTAAAGGAATGCCGTCAGTTCCAACAAACTCAGGAGATTTTTAAGCCTTTCAACCAAACAACTAAAAAGCTTGACATGTTCATTTATTGCTGCACCACTTCTTACAACAGTACTTTGATTGGTCTCCATTACTTACCAAGCAGTGCCTCCTTTCAACAGAAATGCAATTTACATATGTAAAAGAGGGTTATCCAAAGATCAGCTATCAGCAGAACATGCAGGGAGGTATTCTTGGAGAGTCAATCCTTTTCTTCATCTAGTTTTGACATTTAAAAATATTAACATCAATTACAACTAACAATTGCAATGGCTGTATTTATTTTCTTATAAGCAACAAGGAATACTTCCTATAAATAATAATGGAAGTTTCATGTGTATGCCTTGGGGAGTATATCTGAAAGCATTTAATAGTATTAAAAATGGAATTTTAATAGAAAAGGACATTTCCCAAAGTACATTATAAAAATGAAAGAAACATATGTTAATAATGTAATCGAATACATTGCAAGGAATGGACCTTATAAGCCGTATTGGAAAGAAATGAAATAATTCAGCAATGACTAAGCAAAGTGATCTAACCTGTATGATACAAGAATTGGTCAATCAACCAGTACTTACTGAATGCCTCTCATATAATCAATTCTCTATTATCTGTATTAGTAGAAAATATTGTTAGTAATCATGGTTAAAAATAGTGAATAACTCAAATATGTTTGGTTTTAGAATATATCTCTGCAATTATATTTAAGTTCATTTATTCGTGCAACAAGTTTTGTTAACTTTCCATAACTCATATGAATTATTTGAAAACAAACTTCCATGACAAGTTGCCCATCACTGGGCAAGACACAACCTCAGAAGAACAGAGCCATGGCAACTATGATGACTTGATAGACTATGCCATCCCTACAGAGATATAGTCAAAAATATAATCAACTCTGTGAATTCAATTCTATTCAACAAACATTTATTAAATGACTATTATATTCAAAATACTATGTTAGTTGCTGGCAATAGAAAGAGAAAGGCAGAAAGCAGTCCCTGCTGTCTTAAGAAGCTTCCTTTCTATGGATGGGGATACCAACTCTATAGAGATGAGTAAATGTAAGATAATTTTAGGCACAAGAGAGTACTGTCAACTGTCAGCATCAAATAGGCTTCATATAGGAGGCTGTAATCGATCCAGAGCATGATAAAATGATGAGAAGCCACATTTTCAATGGGATCAGAAATGTGACAATGAATTCGCAGATCTGCTAGGAGGCCATCCTGACTGAAGCATAATTTGAACTGTCTTGAAATGTAAGTAGGAACCAAGTTGTGAAGGACTTTAAAGCCAAACTGGGGAGTTTGTACTTCACCCTGAAGAGAGTAGGAAGCCACTTTTACATCTTCAACAGCAGAATAACACAGTCAGGCCCGTATTTCAGGAATAACAAGATTGACTACAGACTGTAAGCCGATATCTAGGGATAATTTATGAAAAGCGCTAAAGTGCTTTACATAACTTAAAGCACCATATAAACGCCCTTGTTGTTGTAGTTGTTGCTGTTACTGTTATGGGAAATAGATTTGTCACATGAACCCCTGACTCTCCTCTCTAAAAGTTCAACTGCCAGGGCATTGCAAGGCAATCACAAAAGGAAAGCAGGAAACCCTGAGAAGTTGGAAGCCTCCTAGAGTCTTCCCTGGCCCATTACTCCTTAATTCACACATTCATTGCCCCAAGAATTTCACGAAAGATGGACCAGTTGGACAATCTTAGGTCTGTACAGAATACAACTTGAATTCCTCTTCTTACTGGAAGTGGAATTGGTATGAATGGAACCACAGAATCTTATATCCAATGTATGAACTCAGCTGGGTTCTTGAATAAGCCCCTAATCTCCATTTGTTGCTAACAATATTAGCTGAAAGATTTTCCAGAGTCTAGCTTAGTATACTCCCCATTATCTACTTTTACTAATTAAGGTAATTGATTTAAACAAAGATATTTATCGACATTATTGGGTTTTAAATTGCCTGGATTTCCCCCCTAAATCATTCCCTTACAAAATCAGTTCCCATAAAGCTATTCCTCAGAAGATTTTTTTAAAAGGAAAGATAAGGGAGGAAATTCAGCAAAACTACCACTTGAAAAAGATGTGCCATTATAGATAATGTTCTACACTAATGGCTCTTCAGCTCTGCAAAGGAGCAGGTAGAGGTATCTTCTATCTCTTTTCCATAACCAAGTTTAGTTTTTATTATTTTACAGTAGTTTCTATTTTTTTTTTGTGCTGGATATTCTTTCCATTTACTTTATAGTAATCACTATGAGATTGTGTATGGCATTTGTATATATTTCTCGTCACTTCAATTTTTATCATTTCTTATAGTACTCTTCCTTTCCTCTCTATATTCATGTGCATCATTTCTTACAGCAAAGTGATATTCTTTTACATTTATGTTCTACAATTCCTTTAGCCATTCTCCAATCAATGAGAATTTACTCTGTTTCCTAATGTCTGCAGTCTTTAAAAAAAGTGCTACTATAAATATTTTAATATATATTCAGTCTTCCTTTTTATCAATTTTGAGGTAAATGTCTGTAAGAGAAATCTTTGGGTTTAGGGTAAAGACACTTTATTCATTTTATTTGCATAATTTCAAATTGTTTTCCAGAGGGGTTAGACTAATTTACAGCTCCACCAATACTGCATGAATGTACCTGTCTTTCTACAACCACTCCAACATGAACTATTCATGTATTTTGTCATCTTTACTAATTTCCTGAGTATAAGGTGAAACCTGAAATTTATTTTGTTTTGCAATTCTCTTAATATTAATCATTTGGAACATTCATATAGTTCTCAACAGTGTGCCATTGTTTTTAGAAAAATTTGTTAATAGCCTATCCTATCACTTATCTATTGGAGAATGGCTTTTGGTCTTATATTTTTTTCTTATGTATATTTCTTGGATTTAAAACTCTTTTTTCCTCTTTGTTAATTTATTTTTGCCTGCTGAATTTGTATTCATTTTTGGTTTTCAGCAGACACTTCCACAAGATTTTGAGTTCCAAATTTTCTCCCCATCTCTCCCCTTTGCCCACCCCAAGAGAGCACACATTCTGATTACCACTTCCCCCAATCTGTCCTCCCTTCTATCACACCCCTCCCTTCTCTTATCCCCCCCATCCCCTCTATTTTCTTGTAGGGCAAGTTAGATTTCTGTACCCCATTGCCTGTATATCTTGTTTCCCAGTTGCATATAAAAACAATTTTTAACATTTGTTTTTAAAACTTTGAGTTCCAACTACTCTCCCTTCCTCCCTCCCCACACATCCCCACTGAGAAGGCAAGAACTTCGATACAGGTTATTCATGTGTAGTTATGCAAAACACTTCCATAACAGTCATATTGTGGAAGACTATATTTCCCTCCATCCTATCCTGCCCATTTATTCTATTCTCTCTTTTGACCCTATCCCTCCTCAAATGTGTTTATTTCTAATTACTCCCTCCTCCCATTTGCCCTCCCTTTCTATCATCCACCCACATCCTCACTTATCACCTCCCCCTTACTTTCCTGTAGTGTGAAATAGATTCGCATACCAAATTGAGTGTGCATGTTATTCCCTCCTTAAGCCAAATGTGATGGGAGTAATGTTCACTCTTTCCCTTTCACTTCCCACCTTTTCCCCTCCATTGAAAAAGCTTTTTCTTGCTTCTTCTATGTGAGATAATTTGCCCCATTTTATTTCTCCATTTCTCATCCAGATATATTCCTCTCTCACCCCTTAATTTTATTTTTTTTAGATATCATCCTTACCTAATCAACTCACCCTATGCCCTCTGTCTATATGTATATAATCCCTCCAACTACCCTAATACTGAGAAAAGTCTCAGGAGTTACAAAATATGATCTTTCTATATAGGAATGTAAATAGTTCAACTTCAGTAAGTCCCTTATGTTTTCTCTTTCCTGTTTACCTTTTCATGCTTCTCTTCATTCTTGTATTTGAAAGTCAAATTTTCTTTTCAGCTCTGGTCATTTCAACAGGAATGGCTAAAAGTCCTCTATTTCACTGAATCACCATTTTTCCCCTGAAATATTATACTCAGTTTTGCTGGGTAGGTGATTCTTGGTTTTAATCCTAGCTCCTTTGACTTCTGGAATATCATATCCCAAGCCCTTCAATCCCTTAATGTAAAAGCTGCTAGATCTTGTGCTAGATCTTGTGTTATCCTGATTGTATTTCCACAATATTAAAAGTGTTCCTTTCTGGGGGTTTGCAATATTTTCTCCTTGACCTGGGAGCTCTGGAATTTGACTACAATATTCCTACGAGTTTCCTTTTTGGGATTTCTTTCAGGAGGTGATCAGTGAATTCTTTCCATTTCTATTTTACCCCCTGGTTCTACAATATCAGGGAAGTTTTCCTTGTTAATTTCTTGAAAGTTGAAGTCTAGGCTCTTTTTATGATGATTACTTTTAGGTGTCCTAATAACTTTTAAATTTTTGGTCCTAGATCTATTTTCCAGGTCAGTTTTTTTTTCCAATAGGATATTTCACATTGTTTGCTATTTTTTTCATTCCTTTGGCTTTGTTTTAAATTTTCTGGATTTTTAATCAAGTCATTAGCTTCTATCTCCTCCATTCTAATCTTTAAGGAATTATTTTCTTCAGTGAGCTTTTGGGAACACTTTTCCATCTAGCCAATTCTTCCTTTTAGAGCATTCTTCTCATGGACTTTCTGGATCTCTTTTGCCATTTGGGTTTGTCTACTATCAAGATATTATTTTCTTCAGGATTTTGGGTGTCTTCTTTAGCAAGCAGTTGACTCAGTTTTCACTATTTTCTTGAATCACTCTCACTTCTCTTCCCAATTTGTGCTCTACTTCTCTTACTTGATTTTCAGAATCCTTTTTGAACTCTTCCATGACCTGAGACCAATTCATATTTTTCTTGAAGGCTTTGGATGGAGGAGCTTTGACTTTATTGTCTTCTTCTGATTGTATACTTTGGTCTTCCTTGTCATCAAAATAAGATTCTATAGTCTTATTCTTTTTCTGGTTTTTGCTCATTTCCCCAGCTATTTAGCTATTTACTTGACTTTTGAGCTTTTTGTCAAGATAGTTCTCTGCTTCCAGTGGGGGTAAGAGGTACATTGTAAGTCACTTGATCCCCCCACAATCTGTGGTCCTAGAGTTCCAGAAACAGTCACTGCTGCTGCCCCTGTTGCTATTGCCATGGCCTCTTCCACAGACCCCTCCACCACTCTGAGGATGGGACCCAACCACTCTACTGTCTCACACAGGTCCAATAGGTTTCTTCCACTGACCTTCCAATTTGTCCTCAGTGTTTCGGGTTCATGAAGTCTGGAACGCAAGTGCCAGAGATTCAGTCCCCCCAAGGCCTGCTCCAATCCCATTGTTCTGGCATGGCCCACAACATGTGCAGCATAGTGTGATAGACACTTCCCAGTGACCTTGCAGGCTGTCTTGGGCTAGAGATTTGCTGCACTTCATAATTCTGTGGGTTCTACATCTCCAGAATTTGTTTAGAGTCATTTTTTACAGATATTTGACTGGGCTTGGGCAGAGAACTCTAGCATGTCTGTGCTGTTACTCTAACATGTTGGCTCTGCCCCCTGAATTTCTATTTAAAACACTTAACAGACATATTTGGTATACCGATTTTCGTTCCCAATTGACTGCTACCCTTCCTAGTCTGATGGTATTAAATTTTTATAGTTGTCATTTAAAACTTTTCTTATTTTATATAAAAAAATTTCTATTTTATCTTTTGTAATTGCCTGAGTTAGGTGATATTTCAGTATCTATAAAATCATAAAATCAAGGGATAATTGACAGAGCTAGCGTTAGAAGGATCCACAGAAGCCACCTAGTCCATTACTCTCATTTTGTAGTTGAGAATATTGAGATCCAAAGAGGTTACTGACAGCCAGGAAGTATCATAGGCAGACTTTGAACCCAACTTCTATGACTCCAGAACCAGTACTCTTTCCACTCTACCACCACCATATATCCCTCTTGTAGTCTCCCATGATTAGGATTTTCATCCTATCTCTATTTCTTGGTAGAAATATATGTATGTCACTAGTATCAGACTTCAGGCTCCCTATGAAATCAAGGTAAAACAGACTTAGAATATTTGAAATTACTTAATGCTCTGAAAATCTAAGTGATTCAGATGAAGGAAAAAATTTTTACCTGAAATTTCTGTGTTAGTTGGGTGTAGGATCCTAAAGGCACTAGATAATTAAAAGGTTTCTATTTTTCCTTACCTTTATTGAAATTTGGTTCTAATGAATCATATCACCAAAAAAAGTGGTGCTTTGATTAATTAATGTTGCTGTACATGAAAGCACTGGTCCTTTGCAAAGAAAAAGGAAATAAAAATCCAGTATAACAACAACAATAATCCTTTACTATATATAGTTATTTTTGTTCCAGAAATGCTTTTACTTATGTTATCTCATTTCATCCCCAAAAATGTCATCCAAGGTAGATGGGGCAAATAAAATTATCCCACTTTAATAGACGATGAAGTTAGAGTGTCTCAAGTCTTTCAATTAGCAAGTAACTCCCTTCCTGGAACTGAAAAGAAGTTTAGCAGAAAAATTAACTTAATTATTCTAGACTGAGAGGAATAGTTCATTATTTCTTGCATTTGAAGAAAAGATAGGTGATTTAACTAGCATTATCTCAGTCCAGAAATATGAAGGGGAAAGCAGAACTAATAACGGAAGGACACTGGCATATCCCCCAAACTGGTACCACAGGTGATACCTCCAAAATGAGATGGGAAACATCATGGAAGAACTTTACCAGAGCCTAAGATACGATGGTCATCAAGTTATGTCAGGGTGGTTAGAAGTCCTCAATGCATGCAGGAGACTGCTCACTGGAGTTGACACATCATTAAGTAGAGACATTACTGTCCTCCATTTCAATAGATGGGATTCCTTGGGCCTTTGTCACTATCCATCACACCAGCTTAGGAGTCTGGAACATAGCTAGGAGTTTCTCTAAAGCAGGTTAGGATCTTTAGCAGGTATAAATTTATCTTCCAACTTTCTGCCTCATCTTGGGGATGTAGATGTGGTAGAAGCCATTGATTTGAAGTACCAAGGCACCCTAAGGAGTTGAATTTTTTAAATTTAATTATTTTTTTCCAATATCAAGAACTCATTTTTTCTCCCTCTCCTTACTTCCACATACACCTCTCCAATTGCAGAACCAAAATAATATAAAATTCCTCAAAATAAATATGCACAATCAAGCAAAAAAAATTCCTTCATTGACAATGTCCAAAAATCTATGCCCTACGTTTACCACCTCTCTGTCAAGAAGTAGATGGTATACTTCATCTACAGTTTTCTAGAATCATGATTTCCTTTGCACCTCTTTCAGAGACATTTTTATGTATAATGTCATTATATAAATCATTCTACTCATTTCATTCTCTACCAGTATATATAGGTCTTCCCAGTTTCCTCTGAAACTGTTCATTTCTTCATTTCTGGCCCAATAATATTCCATAACATTTATGTGCTATAATTTATGTAGCCATTCCCCAATTTGTGAACACCACCTTAGTTTCCAATTTTTAGCCATGACAAAAATGTACTCTAGATATTTTTGTCTGTCTAGGATATTTTCCTCTTTCTTTGATGTCTTTATGGGTATATGCATAGTAGTAGTAAAGCTGGGTCAAAGGGCATATGTATAATTTAGTGATTTTGAGAGTATTGTTTCAAATTGCCTTCCAAAATGGCTGGATCAGTTCTCTGGTGGTCCAACTTTCCTACTTTAAGATTAGGGCTATGCAGGAAATCAATATTGTCCCAGTAAGGAAGACATTAAAAGCCTCAATTGTCCTTGAAAGGCCTGCTTGTCTGCAAAGAGACTTGGGAGTTATATGGAAGGTAAATGTTTAAAGATCTTTATGCCTTTCCTCATTCCATCCTAACCCACCCCTTTCTCGAAATATAAAGGCATCACCCCACACATACATATGTGTTGGTTCTTCCAACAGAGTGTGGTTGGTTGTTGTCCTTCATTTTCAAAGAGAACCAAAATGACATCACCATGATAAAGTGAAGTTTCAGTGTGTCTGACAGGCTGATCAGACCAGTACAAGCTCTACCACAGGCTGGACACAGATAGTCCGTATGAATTTTTGGGGTGGATACTCCAAATTTGTGCATCTTGTGTTTACCTTGTGCTATCTCAATTCTGCTGTGCTCATAGAGCATAGCACTCTTTCTGATGTGGGCACACCATGCTGAGCAGTCCTATGCCAGACTCTTCCATGTTGCACAGTCAAATCCAAAGATCTTGAGAGAGACCTTGAGAATGTCCGTGTATTGCTTCTGACCAACATGTGATCACCTGCCCTAAGCGAGTTCTCCATAAAATAGTCTTTTTGGCAAGCATATATTATGCATTCAAACATGGCCAGCCCATTGGAGTTGTGCTGTTTCACTTTAGTCTTTAGGCACTGTTTCATTTTAGTCTTTGAAACCCCAGTTGTTCCTGACACATAGCTGGTTGGATGTTGTCCTCGATTACTAAAGAAGGCTAAAATGGCATCACTGTATTGGAGTCAAAGTACAGTGTGTCTGTGACTGATGAGACCAGTATGATCTTGAAATGTTCTACTATAGGTTGGGCACAAATTCCATATGAATGTTTGGAATGGAGATGTCTTTAAATTTGTACATCTCACATTTCATTTGAGCTACTGTGATTCTGCTTCACACATGGTGCCTTCTTTGATGTGGGCATGCTATGCTGTACAATCCTTTGCCAGTATCTCCAATGCCAGACCATCAATTCCAAAGTTCTGCAGAGAGTCCTTGAGAGTGTCCTTGTATCACTTCTTCTGACCACCATGGGAGTACCTGCCTTATGTGAATTCTCTGTAAAATAGTTTTGGGGGCAAACATATGATTGGTATTTGAACAACACAGCCAGTACATTGGAGTTGCGCTGTCTTCAGTAGAGTTTGAATTCTTGGCATTTTAGCTCAAGAAAGGAGCTCCATTGTCCAGTACCTTATCTTGCCAGGCAATTTTCAGAATCTTCCTAAGATAATTCAAATAGAAATGATTGAGTTTCCTGGCATGGCGCTGGTATAATGTCTACGTTTTATAGACATACAATGACGAGATCAGCACAATGGCTCAGTAGACCTTCAGTTTGACAGGCAGTCCAATACTTCTTTTCCATGCTTTCCTTCAGTGCCTCCCAAACACCGAGCTAGTTCTGGTAATGTGTGTGTCAACCTCACATCTATGTGTATATCCCTGGAAAGTATAGTGTCAAAAACCAAGGCTGGTTAGGTAAAAATTATAGGAAAATTCAGAAGCTGCTAAATTAAAAACAAGAACTACACAGGGTCTACCAACAGGATAGTTCATCTGCCTCTAAGAAGGTAGCATTTAACTCCCTCAAAAGTAAAGTACAAGTGAAGCACAGAAAGATTCAGTAAGAAGGCAGATACAATTCAAGTTTATACTGATTGTAATAATCCAAAGTAGTTTTATGATACCCTGTCTAGTTATGGATTAAAGAACTATATACCACATCTCAACTACTCATTGATGATGGACCATACTGAATGGAGATAAGGTTGTTGTTCTGTTTGTCCTTCATTCTCAAAGAGGACTACAACATCAAGAGGATGACACAACTTGCATTTGACTTTGACTTGAGTGAGGGAAGGTGATCCTAACAGACCATCATCCATCAATGTTGAAGCCTTCGAGTTGAAGTCAAGGTTTCTCTAGCCAAATTTTCACCTGAAGAAGAGGTTTTGATTGTCTGACACACAAGAGGCGTTGAATAAAGATTTACTGATTGATTGAGACTTCTGATGTCATTGCGAGGGAGGTTCTAAGCATAGATGATTACAGAGATAAGTTGGACACCAGGCATGAAGGAGGTGCATATTTGACCAGGGAACACACATGCAGAGATGATCTGTGGATAACAAATGATGTGGGACTGGAAATGAGGAAAGAGATTATGACTTGATATATAAATCTGACATTGGTCTACATAGAGAAAATAACTAAACCTATGTTAACTGAGGTGGAAGGGAAAAGGTATATTCAACAAAAAGGAAAGGGTCCAGGATAGAGCTTTGTGAAACATCCAAGAATAAGGAGTGTAAGGTGGATAATGATCCAGTAAAGGAACTATATAGGAGGAGAATACAGTGTTATAAAAACTCAACCCAGTATTCACCAAAAGGTGAAGAGTAAATGCAATGGAAGCAAAGAAACCTAATTTTTATTTACTGAGATTTCCTCCTTTAACTATGTTTGCCATGAATCCTTATAGGTCAATCATCCAACCATCTTTGTCATAGATGCCCTAGGCTTTGGCCTACATCTACAGTGAAACAATGAACTTCATCCATGACCGCCTATTTTGCTAATTTGACTAAAGCAAGATTCTTAACAGGGTGTGTGTGTGAGTGTGTGAGTGTGTGAGTGTGGGAGTGTGTGTGTGTGTGTGTGTGTGTGTGTGTGTGTGTGTGTGTTTCATAAGCCACTTTAGAAATTCGGTGAAGCCTTTTCTCAGAATAATATTTTCAAATACATGAAATAAAATAGTTACATAGAAAACCACTTACATTAAAATAAAAATGTAGCTGACTTATTTTATTCTTCATGGACACCTTGAAATCTACCTATGGATTATTTTGTGTCGTGGACTCCAGGTTAAGAGATCCTGCACTGAAGAGATAATGAAAATGAGTGTTATCCTTTCCATTGGAGTGCAGAGAGATGGGAGGGAAGAAAAAGATCCCTGTCACTTGACCCATTAATTAATAATGGTTTGTAGCCATCACACCTGAACAAAGTACCGCAATAAAAATGTAGAATATGTAGTGTCACATGATAAACAGCTACAAATGAGTGGGGTTATCCTAACCACGCTTGCATTCAGGAACAGCTCAGAACACTGTTGGGCAAACAGAGAAGATACAAGAACCAGTTTAGAAAACAACAATATTCCGACAGCTTATAATGCTTGCTATATTTTGGTAGATTACTACTGCCTTTGATCTGCTCAGATGATTACAGTCAGTTCTGGTGCCCTATAGCACTTGAAGTCAGCATCACCAGATATATCTGTGTTTTTCATACAGCTAGCAAGGAGTATACATTGGAAACACAGAGTTAACCATGGAAACCTACTGAACAAATTAGCTAAAGGAGTGCCAAAGGCAATTTTCTGTTATGATCCTTAGAGTATACTCAGAGTCTTGTATTTCCAGAAGCTTTGTTAAAAAAAAATGACCTGTTGACTGGACACTAGCATGAAGGGGCATAAGTTAAGAGTAGTCATCTCAGCAATCATTCTTCTCAAGTGCTTCTTGAGAGCAGAGAATGACAAGGAATATTTATTTGCCTGGTCTCCACTGGATGACCAAATTCTGAAGTAACAAGAAAAGACCATGTGAATCATTGAACCTTCTCTGAACAGTGGTTTTGAGGACTTCTCAACTGTACTTTAGTGCAAACCACAGCAACTTGAAAACAGCATGGGGGATAACCATCCAATGGTCCTTCATTAAATACTGACAGCAGAAATGACTCTCCCAAATTTAGAACTTAGGCCATTTCAAGCTGAGATGAACAATTCTGACTTCATTGTTAAAAGTTCCATTTGGGTTAAAACCTGACTTTACAGTTTAAAAGAAATAAAACTTCAAAGGCTGCAAAGGGATTAAGATTTTATCTACAAATCAGATGTTTCTAAATCTAAATATAAGACAGCTTGCATGAATTAAGATGATTCCTGAGAAATACATAGTGAGGGTAGAATTCATGTGACATGAATGAATACTGGGTAGTTGGTTTTTTTTCTGAATTTATTATATCAATTTAATTCCTAGTGTTTGTTCATTTTCCTTCTATTTCTCCCTTTGCTATAGGAAATGGATTAATCTTTGGGTCCATTTTTTATCTTCTATCACCTTTGTTATGCTATATTCAAGTAGTCTTTGTTTTCCCATAAAAGAACTCACACACTTATCTCAACTAAGTGGGATCTGATAGTTGTCTTAAAGTACTGGAAGACCTGTCTTTTGAAAGAAGAATTAAAGTCTGTTCTAGAGGACAGAAAACAAAAGAAAGAAAAAGAAGTGCAATGCCTCAGTAGATTGCTTTTCTATGCCTAGTCCTTACTCTTTTTTGTCTCAACATTAGAATTTCCACCATGTGAGGGCAGGAAGCATTTATTTAAATCAGCAGACATTGTATACATCAGTATCCCCAATGGAAAGTCAAAATATATGCCTATGGATTCTGATCTTATTAATTCAGGTGCGTCCTCCAATGATACAGATAGACTATATACGTCTTTCCATCCTGTGAGACTCTTTGTCATGTCCTTCTACAAATCCATTACAGGAAGGACCATCCAATATTCTGAGGGCCTTCCCTTCATTTCTTTGATATTGTATAAAGAGAACGCAAAGCCATCACTGGTTTTCTGAATAACCCCATACTTCTACTACATGTCTGCTTCATTTTTTTCCAGAAATTAATTTCTCTGACTACTTCTTCCATATGACTACTCCTTTGTAACATATCAAAGCCTGATCATGCCCATCAGACACCCTTGGAGTGATCCTAAACTTCATTCTTCAAAGACTATCTTATCCCATGGCTCATTGCCAAAAAGCATCAATGGAAGTACATCACTGTTAAAAAAGATGGGCCTATGTTTCAAGGAAAAGCTTAGAGTCATGAAAAGTCTCGTGAAATTCTCCAAAAGCAATCAAGTCCACCATCCCTTTCTCCTCCTTCTTCTCCTCCAGTCCAATTCCAGACCCTGCTCATTGTGTATTTGCACACCAAGACAGAAGTACTGGTAGGCAAGCCTCATGGTACATTTATACAACACTGAGTGCATTATACCACAGGAAATAAAATAAATGCACGTGTTTATATCAAAAATAATACCTTTTCTTCATCATTTTTGCAACATTCAACTTACTTGAAGGTATCATTCCAGTGGAGTGCAAAATTCTTTAAAGTACAATTTTGTTTTATCTTTGTATCCCCAACTTCTAGCACAGTGTCTGGAACACAGGAATTACTTAACAAATATTTGTTGAGTTGAATTTACTTTGTTGGTTTTATAACAGGTTAAGATTTGGTATATAATTCAAAGAAGGACAAAGAGCAGTTTCAACTGAGTAAGTTCCAACTTTTCTCTGTGTACTAGTTGAACTATTATTGACTAATTGACTAGTTCAATAAACACTTGGAATGAGAAAAGATGATTTAGCTTGTTTCCTGTCTCCAGAGAGACATGTGTAATTGCTTCCCGAATGACCTTAAGGATTCAGCATCAGAAACATTGACTCTTTGGTCACCCGAAGGTTTTTATCATTCCCTAAATGAAAAACAACTTCCCTAAAACTGATCTGATATTATAGGTCAATAATCAATCACTTTTAATTCTCCCTTTTGTTTCATGATCTCTACTGTATTTAATGAAGACAGTATTGATTTTACCCATGCCTTCTGTGATGAGCTTTTAAGGCTGTCAGTTAAACTACCTTGGATACACAATGCTTACTTCATTTCTTAATAGAGGTGTTACATACATGAATGCCTACGATAAACACATACATATAAATATGAAAGAAACTAGGGAGATAAACAGCACACACTAGCTTCCTGGCTACTGTTAGATTTATATAGCTCACACCACTCTAAATCCAAACTTAACTCCATTACCCTTTCTATTCTTTATAAAACATTAAATGCTTAATTCAGGGCACCAACACAAGTGGGTTTAGCAACCTATGATTCAAGAGACACAAATGGTTTTTGTTGATTCCAATATGAGGTTTCTACGATTCCCTGACTTTCTAAGAGAGTAAGGTGGGCACATAATATGAATGAAATAGCCTGCTCAGAAAAAGAAAAAAGAAGTACTGTATTGGGCTTTCGTGGAGTCTTAAGTGTAATGTGCTAAATGGTCCCCTAGTGGACTATGTGCAACAAATGGGCCTCCCCAACCGCCAAACTTACTACCAGGAAGGAACTTGGGCACTAGGGAGGCTCTGCCTCTGGGATTTATGCTCTTCAATCACAAAGTCATAACTTATTATATGGTTATCCTATGTGAAAATAGCTCCACTTAAATGCCAGTTGGGTAGTATAGTTTATTTTGGAAGCTTTATTTTTCCAATCTACTCAGGCAGTTTTTCCTCTCTCTCAAGTTGATCTACAACTGACCACACTATAATAACAATAATAAAGAAAAGAAGTATGTTTCTTACCTTAATTAATAAATCCTCTTTAACAAAAAACAAGAACAGAGGAGAGTTCCAGCCCTTCTGTGTATCCCCAGCTCTTTGCACGTATTTGTTTTATTTAATAAGTGTTTGTTGAATAATTGTTTGATATAAGGAAGACCTCCCTAACAATTAAAAAGCTATCTAAGAATGGAATGGCTGTGCTAGGAGTGAGTGGATTTCTCAACACTAGAAATCAGATGTATGTACACACACACACTCCACACAAATCGACACCTCCATATTCTACAACTTTGATCAAGTTCCTCCAAAAAGAATTAAATCAAAGTATTTCTTTTTAATACTTATGCCCTTATTTATTTTGGCAGATAATAGAGAAGAGGAGCAATAAAGACAGGGGTAAATATATAATAAAGGGATATGTACTAATTCTGTGACTTCATTAATATAGTGAACTCCCAGATAAAGAAATTCCCTCTACCAAAATAGCCTATCACCTTTGTAACTTGTAGCTTTAGTAAGTTGGTTAGAGTACTAAGAGGTTGAGTGACTTGCCCAAGATCACATAGTCTGTATGTGACAGAGGATGGAACTTGAACCCAGGTTTTCCCATCTTTAAGGCCATTTCTCTATCTTCTTCCTGAGGGCTGGGCATCCTGCAGCCTCAAGGCCACATGCGGTCCTCTAGTTCCTCAAGTGCAGCTCTTTGACTGAATCCAAACTGATCCAACAACATAGGATTCAGTCAAAGGGCTGCACCGGAGGACCTAGAGTCCACTCCTGCTTAACACTATACTGTCTCTTACAAGGACATATGGTATGAAAGGGAGGTGGATAGTTATTGTAACATAAATGAGGGCTAACAGATGTCCAGCCCACATGTTACACTAATATACTTGAAACATTAAAAGATTTAAGTGAAATATCTGGTATATTGCTTAAAGTTTCTGTAGAAGATTTACAAAAGCACATTGATATGAATAGTACAGCAAAAGGAAATATACATAGGTAGAGAAGCAGTTGGTGATAGAGTGGAGAAGGTGCTGGGTCTGGAGCCAAGAAGATCTGAATTCAAATTTGACCTCAGACACTTATTAGCTGTGTGCTTTGCACAGTGCCTGGAACATTGTAAGTGCTATATAAATGCTTAGTCCTTTCCCCCCACCCTTTCCCCAGTCTACACTGGTAGAAGAGTACCCACTCAGGTGAGATCCTGGATCCACAAGTAACAAAGAAAACCAAATTTATCACTAATAAAAACTCTCTTTACTATCTTCACCTTGCAGGCAACTGTTACAGTATGGACTCCAATATAAATAGAAGGGCATGCTATCACAGGTTCTTAGATCTGCATTTCTAAAAGGAAAGGGAACTTTTGAGGGGTCAACAATCACTTTAATCAAGCGCATTTATCATTCACTTAGTTCAGGGGAAAAGTCAGCATCCTGAACTTCAGAGAAAATACAGAGGAATCAAAATCAACAGACATGGTTTCCAACTGTCTGACATAAGCAACACATACATCATAGATCAATAGACAGATCCAACTATCAGACCATACATACATAGTTACCAGAAAGAGAAGCACCAACATCTGCATTTTCAAAGCTAGGAGGCTTCTTAGCAGCTACCCAGAGTGTTGCCTGGCCAAAGAAACATTTCCAACGAGTAAGCCCCAAAGTAAAATCTCACCTCAGAGTACTTATACATTTTTCAGAGCCAGAGGCCATCACAACTCTTGAGAACCAGTGCCTCTTTAGAAAATAAACAAAAGGGATGGACCTCCCTACAAATCTTTCTTAATCAAACTCCCCTTACTGGGAAGGTCCATTAATGAATGGGCGGGGAAGATCTTCCCATTAAGAAGCAAAATTATATTAACAATAAGCAAAAATGCATTATCAGTACAGCAACACACACACACACACACACACACACACACACAATGGGTTTGAGCTACCCCAGAATGCATTTAACTAACATTACCAAAGACTTCCTGTAAAGAAGAATGTAGAGATAAATCCTGACTAGGTAACTTAACTAAGTCATTACCAGTCTTTAACACCTTAACACATACCATTTTATTCTACTGGGAAACAAAAAGTGGAGCCTTGAAGAAACAGAATATAGAAGGATTTGAAGTTTAAGGAAATCTGTGAAGGATCAAATGCACAGAAGTGCTTCCCAAGAAAGCTTGTTCTAGACATAACCCATGGAAGGGGTTTCCTAGAGAGTCTGGCTGCAACATAGGGGAATTGAGCTGTCAGTCAATATATATTTATTAAGGACTTTCTATGCACCAGGCACTGGTCTAAAGGCTGAGGTTATACAAATAAAGTTAATGTCCTCAGAAAGCTTGCATTCTAACTGGTGAGAGAACATAGAAATAACTTATGTTGTTGTTCAGTCATGTCAAACTCCTCATGACGCCAGTGGGGTTTTCTTGACAAAGATACCGAAATGATTTGCCATTTCTTTCTTCAACTTATTTCACAGATGGGGAAACTGAGGCAAATGACTTTCCAGGGTCACACAGCTCGTGTCTGAAGAATTCAGATTTGAACTTGGGTCTTCCAAACTGTAGGCCTAGCACTTTATCCACTCTGTCACTTAGCTCCACATTAGGTAGTAGATAAAAAAATACATCTTAGAATCAGCAAGATCAGTTTCAAGTCCTGCCTCTAATACTAGGCAAGTTACTGAACCTCTCAGTAGACCCAGGGAACTCTTCAAGACCATAAAGAGCAAAGCAACTGCAGATTTTACTTGGTAACATTTGGATGAATTTTATCATCATGATTGAAAATTTTACATTGGCCATCAGTTCAAGCAACTAAACTTACCTAGTAATTATTTACCTTTTAACTATGATTTCAATATGGAAATCATAATTGTAGTCATTTTTAAGTCCGTGAGGGGACTCTTCATTCAATATCTTCCCCTTTCCTCATACATGGGTCATTATTAATATGTATTCTATTCTTTTGGTTCTGTTTTTTGTTTGCATTATTTCATAAAATTCTTTTTATATTTCCTTGCATCCCTTATGCTATTTAGTTTTAATTGCATTACATGTTCCATTAAAATAATTATTCCACCATTTATTTGCCTATTCACCTACTGTTAGATATATATGCTGTTTTTAGTTTTTGTTCTTTTTAAAAATTTTTTTGTTATATATAATGCTATTTTGAAAATTTCTACACAGTTGCATGTTCAAATCAGAGTATGATTATTTTTATAATATTACTCTATATTGCCAGATTGTGCTCAAAAAAATTGTTTGCCATTCTACCAGCAATAAATAAGTGCACCTGATCTTTCTTCCACAAACCCACCAAAAAAGGGTTTTATGACCTTTAATTATTTTTACCAATTTGATTCAGGTGAGTCAATGACTCAAAGTGATTTTAATTTACATCTCTGGTTATTAGAGTGATTGAACATTTTGTTCAAATGATTAACAATTTGTATTTCCTGTTCAGAAAATTGTTTATTGACAGTATGCCCATTATGGTAGATTTATAATTGCCACTATAAATTAACAGTTCCTTAAATATTGAAGGTGTCAAATTATTATGTGATATTTGTCATAATATTTTCCCAAGATGCTATTTTTCTTTTAATTGTATTGTTTTGTTGTATCAATTTTAATATATTCAAGTATTTACATTTCCTTCTAAATCATAACCTCTATTTTTCATTTTTTTTAAAAAATCACTTAAGACTTCTGAAAGTCAAGATGGTAGAGACTGTAGTGCTAACCCTCCCACATTCAATTCCAAACAATTATAAAATAGTGCCCCAAGACAATCCTGGAACAGCAGAACCAGTAAAAAAAAAAAAAAATCAATCTTTTAGCCAAGTAACTTAGAAGATCTGTAAGAAAGGTCTTTCTCACTCAAACAAAAGGAAAACATATTTCAGAACAGGAAGCATACTAATAAGCCAGCAACAAGACCCTCAGCAAACCAGTGGCAGATCCTGAGCAGGCAAAAACCAATACCAGGACTCTACCATGTATCTTAGCATAGCCAGGGGAACCAGTACACTCCAGGTCTTAGAGCCACCACATGCTTCAGTGTGGTCCAAGGCAAACAGGCATCCTCCAACAGTCAGACTTCCACATGCTTCAGTGTAGTCCCCAGGGAAATGCAGAAACACACTCACAGGGCTCAACACATACCAGAAATGATCACTAGGACCCTGGCTCAGCACCAGTTAAGCTGCCAGACCCCTAAGGCCTACAGCAGTGCCAGCAATGCCCTACTCTGCCCCCTCAGCACAGTCTCAGATGAGGGTCCCCAGGCGGACTCAGGCAACATTAATGCAGCACCAGCTAAACATCCAGGGCCTACAGCCCTACAGCACAAGAAGCCTGAGAGAATGCCCCTTCCATCCTGATAGCAGAATTCAAACTTAAAAGAAGGAACAAAAAATAGCAAAAAAAAAAAAAAAAAAAAAAAGACTGTCCATAGAAAGTTAATATGGTGGCAGGGAAAGCCAAGACTCAGAACAGGAGTCAAATGTCAAAACAAAGATGGACAAAACTCCAAAGAAAAATAGGAAGTAGTCTCAAGCCAAGAAAGAACACACAGAGGAGCTCAAAAAAGAGCTTGAATATCATATAAGAGAGGTAGAAATAAAAATGAGAAAAGAAATGAGAGTGATGCAAGAAAATTATAAAAAAAAAAAGAGTCAAGAGTTTGGAAAATTGCTTAAAAGGAAAAATAGGTCAATTCAAAAAGGAGATTCAAAAGTCCACTGAAGAAAACAACTCCTTAAATAGGACCACTGGCCAAACTGAAAAGAAAATACAAAAGCTAATTGAGGAAAACAACACATTAAAAGTTAGAACTGAGAAAGTAGAACCTAATAACTACAAGAGACCAAGAATCAATAAAACAAATTCAAAAGAATGAAAAAATAGAAGAAAATATGAAATATCTCATAGGAAAAAGAATTGACTTGGAAAATAGATCCAGGAGAGATATCAGAATATTGCAGTGTTGGGACTATCTGAAAGCCAATCAAAAGGAGGACCCGGAGAACATCTTTCAAGAAATTATCAAGGAAAACTGCCCTGATGTCCTGGAACCAGAGGACAAGATAGGCATTGAAAAAATCCACTGATCACCTTAGGAAAGAGATACCAAAATAAAAATTCCAAGAAACATCATAGCCAAACTTCAGAACTAAAAGATCAAGGAAAAAATGCTACGTGTCCAGAAAGAAACAATTCAAATGTCAATGAGTCACAATCAGGATTACATTGCACTGGGCAGCTGTAACATTAAAGGATCAGAATATGACATTGCAGAAGGCAAAGGAGTTTGTATTACAACCAAAAATCACCTACCTAGCAAAATTAAGCATAATATTTCAAGAGGAAAAATGCCCATTTGATGAAATAGAAGGATTTCAAGCTTCCAAAAGGAGAAAACTAGAAGCAAACCAAAAACTTGACCTCCAATATCAAAACCCAAGAGAAGTATAAACAGGTAAAAGGGGGAAAGAAAACATAAAGGGTTCAACAGAGTCAAATTAATTTCATCCCTACAAGGGAAGATGATACTTGTAATTCTAAAAAATTGTATCACTAATAGTATAGCTAGAAAGAATATACACAGACAGAGGGCACAGGTATACGGTGAAGTTGAAGGAATGGCATAAAAATTAAGAGATAAGAAAGAGGAGAACAATGGGAGCAGAAGGAAGAGAGAGGTAAAATGGGGCACATTATTTCACGTGAAGAAGCACTAAAGACCTATTACAGTGAAAGGAAATATGGAAGGGTGGATGATGAGCATTGCTTGAACCTTATTCTCATCAGTATTGGCTCAAAGATGGAACCATACGCACAATCAGTTGAATATAGAAATCTATCTTACCCAACAGGGAAGTAAGAGGAAGGAGAATAAGGAAAGGGATGATCTGAGAAAAGGGTAGATCAGGGGAGGTAGTAGAATTAAAACACTGATGAGGAGGGAAAGGGCAAAATGAGAGAGAGGACAAACAGGAGGGGGAACAGAATGGAGGGAAATACACAGCTAGTAATCACAACTGTGAATGTGAATGGGCTGTGCTCTCCAAAATCCTTCAATATGTTGTTTACAGGACACACACCTAAAACAGAGAGAAACACACAGAGTAAAGGTCAGGGGCTAAATCAGAGTCTATTATACTTCAGCTGAAGTAAAAAAAAAAAAAGTCTGTACTTCAGATAAAGTAACAACAAAAATAGACCTAATTGAAAGAGATAAGGAAAGAAACTACATCTTGCTAAAAGGTATATACAAAGAAGCAATATCAGTGTTAAAATATATGAATCAAGTGGTCTGCACCCCAATATTTAAAGGAGCAATTGAGTTACATGAAGAAGTAAACAACAAAATTATGCTAGTGGGGGAAGTTCAACTGTCCCCTCTCAGAACTCAATAAAGTCAACCAAAAAATAAACAAGAAAGAAATTAAGGAGGTAAATAGAATATTAGAAAAGTTAGACATCGTAGGATCTCTAGTCATCTTCCCTCTTCTCTTTCATTCCAGTTATTTCTATAATTTTCTCCTATGAAGTCAGAACAACTATTTCATCATTTTTTGGAAATTCAAAGATTTTCACCTTCTTTCTTTATACTATATTTTCCAAGTTAATTCTATTTCATTGTATATATCTCTTATGTTCTTCCAGTGTTGCCTTCAATTTTAATAATTCTTGTAGTCATTAAATTTTGAACTCCATCTACTTCATTACTTTTTCAAAGTATTCACTAATTTATTCAGATTATCCAGCTATTGTTCTAAACCATACATTCTCTTTATGAGTTATTGTTTATAAAAAGTTCTAATTTCACTCTCATCCTTTTCCTTTAGTTCTTTCATTTGTTTTTGTTTCTAATCACCATTTACGTTCTTGAGAACATTCCATTCTTTTTTTCTAAAGTTCTACCCAAAGTTATTATAGAATATTTCTCATTATCTAACAGTACCTTATCCTACAATATTTTTTAGGAGATTAGGATTATTCAGATTAGGAGATTTTATTTGCTTTGAGGTTTTTTTATATGGGAATTTCCTCCCCGTCTCTTTTTTTAGTTATTATTGTTCAGTTAGTTTATTTGGTGACTTGCTAATTGTTTTGAAAGAGGAGAGTAAACTAGGTTTATACAAAATCTCTCAACTCAGGCAATTTACTAGAAGTCTACAGAGTTATATTTGCAATAAGGCTTAGCCTTACTAGTAGGCCAAAAAGAAAGCAACCATGCCTATTTTTAACTGATATGGAAAGGCTCTGCCACCTAAAATCTTTTTTTCTCAGTCATGCTACAATGCTTCATTGTATTAAAAGAAATGCCATGTTAAAATTCAAAGAGAGCAGTACCTTGTCTTTTAATGCTTTAACACTGATTAGCTTATCAGTGAGTTTGCTAGTTAGCTAGCTATCATCATATTGACATTAAAGAATGAGGCCCTGAAGGAATGAGACAAAGGGTAGATAAGTTTTGATGAAAATAATATTTTATATTGATATTACTTTAACAAAACAATTTAATTAGATTAAGGAAATGCATGGTAATATTGTGAGATGTTATGACGGTTAACAAAAACTCTACAATATTTGCAAAACAATCATAACTTGCCATCACTCCCACCTCAACCCCTAGGGTAAAGTTCAGTAAATAGCTTATAATAAATCTCCAGTTTCACATGTTTTTGGAGGAAAGAATTGCTATTGTCAGTTATACTAACATGGCTTCCTTCAAGATTTGGGCACATTGCATACATTTTAATGAATTTTCTAAACTCAGGACCACACTGATTCAGACTACTTCTTACTAGAAAATCACTCTTCCCCATGGATATAGGTTGCTTGGTTTAACTGGATCAACATGTGTAATTTGAAATCTCTAAAGAGTGTTAGCTTTACAGACATGGCTAATCCAGAAATGGGCCAAGTAGAAAACCCTTTATTATCTGTTTCTCACACCCTCACCTTTCCAGCCTTCTCACAACTAATGTCACACCACATAATCTTCCATCTAGCAATACTGGCTGTCCTGATTTTCCTCAACAAGATATGCCCACTTTCCCAACTCCATTCATTTTCACTGGCTAATACCTATTCCTGTAATATTTTCTCTCATCTCTGTGTCTCAACTAAAATTTTACCTGTGGGAAACAAAAGAAGGAATTCTGTTTCCACAGGGTCAAACTCTTACAAAAGGTCAGAAACTAGTGCACAAGCTTAACGAACTGTTTGAGGGGAAGCCTATCAGGGAAAAGAACATGAAGTGAGGTGTTCAGGAGGCTCCTTCTAGCCAATAGATGGTGAGGCAGGAGATTTGAAATGGAACAGTATAAGAAGGTTTGCATTGGTCTGAATAATTGCAGCACTCCCCTAGAAGCTACCCGTTCATTCAAGGGGGATGAACGTACAAATTAATAAAAGCTTTCCTGATTTCACAACTAGTATTGTTCTTTAAGATGAGCATGTTTTGAGGGTGAAGCCAAGATGGCAGAGTAGAAAGACACATGTATTCTAGCGCTTCCCCCATAACCCACAAAATACCTGTAAAAATGACTCTCAACAGTCTAGAGAAGCAAAAACCACAGAACAGCAGAGCAAAAGAGGTTTCCATCTAAAGGTAACCTGGAAGACCAACAGGAAAGATCAATCTCATGAGACACTGAGTGGAGTGAAGTGGAGCACAGCCCTGGCCACACAGCACTGGGAGGAACAGGACCTGAACAGACCTCCAGGAAGAATTCCTAGCAGGGAAGGTCCCAGATACCTCAACCCACAAGGGACAAAGAAAGCTCCAAAGGTCAGTTAAAGAGGGCTCTCCCATCTGGGCAAGAGGGAATGGAGTTTCTCCAACAATAGCCACAGGTGATGGCAGAGGCTGTGGCAGCAGGTTGTAGGTAGCTATAGAGGCCAGGCTTAAAGCCTCTAGTGGTAGGGAGCAGCTGATCTAAACCCCAGCCCTGAGTAACACCCCCACCCCCACCCAAAGCCCAGGGGAACGCAGCAGCTGAGTCTAATCTCTTGACAAAGGATTCAGAAGTCAAGTAACTGGCTGGGAAAATGCCCAAAAAAGGGGAAAAAAATAAGACCATGGAAGAATATTTTCTTGGTGAACAGGTGTCTCTTCCCATCCTTTTGGATGAGGAAGAACAAGGCTTACTGTCACAGGAAGTTAAAACCCCTACCTCCAGGACCTCCAAAGTGAACTTAAACTAGGCTCAGGCAATAGAAGAGTTTGAAAAGTGAATTAGCAGGTTGCTAAAGGAGAACCAAAAAATGCTGAGGAAAATAACACCATTAAAAAGAGGCTAACTCATTTGGAAAAAGAGGCCCAAGAAACCAATGAGGAGAAGGGGGCAGTAAAAAGCAGAATTAGCCAAATGGAGGAGAAGGTTCAAAAGCTCACTGAACAAAATAGTTCCCTGAAAAAGAATATTGAGTTCAGGGAAATGAATAGCTATGAGATAAACCAAGCAGTTAGAAAACAAAAACAAAAGTTTGAAAAAAATAGAAGATAATGTGAAATATCTCATCGGAAAAACAACTAACCTGGAAAATAGATCCAGGAGAGACAATTTAAAAATTATGGGACTACCTGAAAGCCATGATCAAAAAAAAAGATCCTAGACATTATCTTCCATGACATTATCGAGGAAAACTGTCTTGATATTCTAGAACCAGAGGGCAAAATAAATATTGAAAGAATCCACAGATCACCTCCTGAAAGAGACCTGAAAAGAGAAACTACTAGGAATATTGTGGCCAAATTTGAGAGTTCCAGGGTCAAGGAGAAAATACTGCAAGCAGCTAGAAAGAGACAATCCGAGTATTGTGGAAACACAACCAGGATAACACAGGATCTGGTAACTTCAACATTAAGGGATCAGAGGGCTTGGAATAGGATATACCAGAAGTCAAAGGAACTGGGATTAAAACCAAGAATCACCTACTCAGCAAAACTGAGTGTAATACTTTAATGGAATAAATGGTCATTCAATGATATAGAGGACTTTCAAGCATTCATATTGAAAAGACCAGAACTGTATAGAAAATTTGACTTTCAAACACAAGAAACAAGAGAAGCTTGAAAAGATAAACAGGAGAAAGAAACCATAAGAGACTTTCTAAAGCTGAACTGTTTACATTCCTACATGGAAAGAAAATATTTATAACTCTTGAGACGCTTCTCAGTATTTCGGTAAGTGGAGGGATTGTACATACATACATACATACATACACACACACACATGCACACACAGAGTACAGGCTGTGGTGAATCAGAAGAGATGATATCCATAAAAATATATAAAATAAAAATTAGAGGGTGGGGGAGGAAAATACTGGGAGGAGAAAGGGAGAAATGGAATGGGGCAGGCTATAACCCACAAAAGAGATAAAGAAAAATCTGTTCAATGAAGGAGAAAAGGGAGAGAGGGAAAGGGGGAAAGCAAAGCTTCTCTCTCCACATATGGCTTATAGAGGGAATACCATGCTCACCAAATTTGGTGTGAAAATCTATCTTATACTACAGGAAAGTAGGGGAGGAGGTGACAAGTGGGATGAGGAGAATGATAGAAGGGAGGGCAAATGGGAGAAGGGAGTAACTAGAAATAAACACTTTGGGGAAGGGACAAGATCAAATGAGATAATAAAAAAATAAGGGGGATAGATTATGATAGAGGGCAACATAGTTAGTATTACACTACATGATTATTATGGAAGTCTTTTGTAAAATGACACATATATAGCCTGTATTGACTTGTTTGCCTTCTCAGTGGGGATGGGGAGGGAGGAAGGGAGGGAAAGAAGGTGGAATTCAAAGTATTAGAAACAAATGTTGAGAATTATTATTGCATATAATTGGGAAATAAGAAACACAGGTCATGGGGTATAGAAATTTATCTTGCCCTACATGAAAAGACAGAAAATGGGGATAAGGCAAGAGTGGGGTGTGAGAGAAAGGAGGGTACATTGAGGGAAGGGGTAATCAGAATTCAAGGTATTAGGGGTTGGAGGGAGGGAAGAGATGGGGAGAAAAATTGGACGTGTTACAAAATGATGTAAAAGCAATTAGTATTAAAACAATTGACTGAATTAATTACTGAGACTAAATCAGAGACATCTTTAGTTTGGGGAAATGAATTTTAGTCTAAGTCTCCTAGAGAGGTAACTTCAGGTAAAATTCAGCATTGATGGAAAAGTTAAGGTTTGAATGGTAAATCTGATTTTATGATTGTTATTTAAGCAGGAACTAGAATAGGTATAGAAAGGCAAGTAAGCCACTTAAGACTTGGCTCAAAAGATATTCCTTAGCCAATGTGAAATTACAGTCATATTTAAAACCTGGTTATTGGAACTTGCTATTTTCAGATGCTATGGGAGTATTAAGTGAGTGTTCTTCTGAGTCTAACTCCAGGGATGGATAGCAACAAAGATGGTCTGAGCCTCCAATCCATGATGCCAGTAAGCCTGGGAGATGCTGGTATGAACTGAAAAAGGTTGTCTCATGGGAAGGGTGGGAGAGTGGCTGTTCAGCCTGGGCTGAGGTAGGATTCTCCTGATTCAGTTTCTCCACTGACACCTGGCAGACTCTAAGCTTCACTGAATGCAAGTTGACAATCTACTCCTGCCTGGAACTGACATGAAGTTAGGGAGATATTGTTTCCCTGCAATGTCCCTACTCTTAGTGGCAATTTTCTATAGTCAAAAGGTTTGTAAGCTTAATACCAGATCTATTAAATTATAGATTGTTGGAACATCCAAGGTCAAGTCTAAAATTAAGCTATTAGACTTGGGACTTCAGACCAACAACAATAAGTTAGAGTCCTTTAATTCTTAGGAATAGTGTGGAGACAATTAGGTCAAGGGCTTATGAAGTTAGCATACATAGTTATTATTTGTGTCTCAGTTGGTTAATGTTTAAAAAAATCCATTTGTTGTCTATATTGTAAACACTTTAAAAGAAATATCACCTGATCAAAAAAGTTGAAATTGTGTTATGTGATATGAACTGTGTTAAAAATGAAAAATAAAAAATTTAAAAAAAGATGAGCATGTTTTTCGCAGTTTGAAACTCGTTTCTCACATATCTTCTACAGAAAGCCTTTCCCAACCACCCTTAATTATAGTGCCTTTTCTCTGATGATTATTTCTAATTTCTCTTTTAAAGAACTTATTTGTACATAGCTGCTTACATATCTCCCCCAACAGAGAAAGTTCCTTAAGGGCAAAGAATGTCTTTTACCTTTCTTTGTATCACCCACACTTAATACAATGCCCGGCATGTACTAGCTCAGTTAATATTCATTAACTAACAAAAGGAGCTGATGAACATATCATAATAGGATAGAAAGAAAAAGTTGAAAAGTTAAAGCCAACCGAGTCACGATTTGGTCTGGCCATCATGGAAAGTAATTTGTCTCCAATGTCTGCATACTCTTTGACCTATGGAATATTATCCCCAGACTTATACCCCAAAGATATCAAAGAAAGAGGAAAAGGACCATGTGAACAAAAATATTTTAGCAGCTCTTTCTTTAGTGACACATAACTGGTAACAAAGAGGGTGCCCATCAGTAGATGTGGCAGAACAAGTTGTGGCAAACAAATGTAATTCTATTTTGTTCATACATTATCAACATCATAGAGACAAAAACTTAAGAGCTTTAATCAATGTGGTGACTACCTATGTTTCCACTGTAACAGTAATGAACCATTCTACTCACCTCCAAATAGAGATAAAATAAAACATTTTGGAACAAGGCCAATCTGAGATTTTGCTTTGTGTACTGTACATTTTGGTTACAAAGTTTTCTTTTTTAAAAAAATTCCCACTGGAAGGGAAGGGAGAAAGAAGGTAGGAAGGGGACGCAATTTAATTTTAATTGGATAATAAGCAAAATAAAATAAAAGTACATTAAAAACTTGAGCTTTGTTGAAGCATGATGTGGGATATTCTGTATTTAATCTCCATCCTTCTTCCACAAAGTATGACCTTATCCCCTGCCAAGCCTAGGATATTGCCCTAACTGCCATCTTTTGATTCTTCCTCTCCCCTAAAAACATATAATAACATTCAGAGGATAATAACATACTTTGACTGGGCCATGCCAACACTGATGGAGAATAGGCATTAAAGGGAATTCTCCTGTATCAAACACAGCCTAAATCAAATGAGGTGATACAAATACATTTCCAAGTTATAATTTACTGTGATAAAACAGCAAGAGTTCTGTGGGAAAGATTATAGATCAGGTAATAATCATATTGCAAAGTACACTAACTTTGATGAGGTAATCAATGACTTCCCTGCCAATGGAACAAGAAAAGTTGGACTGTAATCACTATTAAATTTTGCAGTTGTACTGATTTATGAGTTATTATGATCTTGTTGTTCTGTAACTATACATCTCTAATTAAAATAAACTACTTTTTAAAAAGTAAAATGGGGTGGAGGGAGGAGATTTTTCAACCATTGCCTCAAGTGCAATAATCCTGAAAAAAAAATTGTAATCCTTTTTCTTCCTGACTCAGCTCAGGTGAAAGCTCCCTCAAATACTTCTCTCCAGGGAAAGCCCTCATTACCATATCATGATGTAGTTGGAAGAGCATTGGATTATGAGTCACAGGACTCCGGTTCTAATCTCAGCTTTGTTATTTACCACCTGGGTAATGTTGGGCAAGTCACATCATCCTTTTGGGCAGTAGTTTCTTTATATATTAAAAAGAAGCAGTCAAACTAGATAACTTTCAAGTCAAAGATGCTTAATTCGTAGTCCACAAACTTGTGCACATACGCACACAAGCATATTGATAACTATTTCTATATAATTGGTTTTCTTGGTTATCCTATATATATATTATTTTATGCATTTAAAAACATCATTCTGCCAAGATGGTAAAAAAAAAAATGCAACAACTTACCTGGGCTCTCCCAAATTCCCATACGATAACTTTAAACAATGCGTTAAAGATGATTTCTGAAGCAGCAGAACCCGCAAAAGAGTGGAATGAAACAATTTTCCAGTTCAATAAAACTTAGGGCAGAGATTGAGCCCCAGCAAACTAACACCATGTCTTGGAATCAACTGAATCAGTGGTGGTAGCAGTTGTTTTGGGAGTTCTCAGTCTACAGATGGTAAGGGGGTCAGACACCTGGTCAGGAGGAGATTAGAAGGGTCTCATTACTAGCACCAACTGCAAGACTCTGTTGCATTGCCCATATATGGATCTAGGTCTAAGTCATGGGGTGGGGGTGGGGCAGTCCCAGGGAGAGGAAGAGCACTCAGACACTAAAATTTGTGGCCACAGGGAAGCAGAGGACCCTGGTCACAGTTCCAGGGTGGAAAAGAGTGATTGTGGTCACTCACAGAGAAGAGTGCAGGCCAGGAGAACAGTGATCACACTTCTCCTTAGATCATACCACCTTGGAAGAACTGAAAACTTACTGCTTGAGAACTAGCTATGAGAGCAGCAGCAAGAATGACCTGAAAGTTGGGACAGTGTCACCATTAGAGCAGACCCTCATTGTAACATGGAGTTAAAAATCAAGAAATAGGCTTGAAAAGTGAGAAAGCAACATCAGAAAAAGGACTTGACCATAGAAAGTTACTATGGTGACAGGGAAGATCAAAACAAAAACCTTTTTTTTAAGAAGGTAAAAAAGTCAAAACTGCTACAAGCTAAAGTCTCAAAGAAGAAATGGAAATTGGTCTCAGGTCCAAAAAGAATTCCTTGAAAAGCTCAAAAAGGATTTTCAAAATCAAGAAAGAGATGTAGAAGAAAAACTAGGAAAGAAATAAAAACAATACAAGAAAATCATGAAAAAAGAGTGAACAGTTTGGTAAAGGAGGCATAAAAAATACTGAAGAAAATAACACTTTAAAACTTAATATAAATAGAAAGAATCCACCAATTACCTCTTGAAAGAGATCCCCAAAAGAAAATTCCCAGGAATATTATAGCCAAATTCCAGAGCATCCAAATCAGGAAGAAAATATTGCAAGCAGCCCGAAAGAAACAACTCAACCATCAGAGAGCCATAATCAGAATTATACAAGATATAGTAGTTTCTACATGAAGGAATCAAGGGTCTTGGAATATTATATTCTAGAAGGCAAAGGAGAAAGGATTACAGCCAAGAATCACTTACCCCAGGCAAAACTGAATATAATCCTTGAGGGGGAAAATGAATATTCAATGAAATAAATGACTTACAAGCATTCCTGATGAAAAGATCAGATATGAATAGAAAATCTGACATTCAAACAGAAGATTAAAGAGAAGCATAAAATGGTCAAAAGGAAAGAGAGATATAAGTGATTCAATAATGTTAAACTGTCTACATTCCTACATGGGAAGATGATACCTGTAACTCCTAAGAACTTTGTCATTATTAGGGCAGTTAGAAGGAGTATACATAGACAGAGGAAACAGGTGTGAGTTGAATATGATGAATGACACCTAAAAAGTAAAATTAATGGATGAGAAAGAGGAATGAACTAGCGAAAGGGGAGAGAGGTAGAATGGGGTTAATTCAGTTAGGTTTAGAAATCTGTTTTACCCTACAGGAAAGTAGTGGGGGGAAGGAAATAACAAAAATGGGGGGATGAGGCTGATAGAAGTGAGGGCAGATTGGGGGAGGTAAAAGTCAGAAGGGTGATGATTTTGAGAATAGACAGGCTGAAAGGAGAGAGGGAATAGGATAAACAGGGTGGGGGATGGAATAGGATTGAGGGAAATACAGTTAATAGTCATAACTATGAAAAAAATTTACAAGTTTCTCTAATAAAGTCCTCATTTTTCAAATATATAGAGAACTGACTCAAATTTATTAAAGAGCCATCATCCAATTGATAAATGGTCAAAGATATGGACAAGCAGTTTTCAAATGAAAATTGAGACACTAATGCACCATTGGTGAAGGTGTGCACTGATTCAGCCATTCAGTAGATCAATTTGAACCTATGCTCAAAGGGCTATAAAATCATTCATACCCTTTGACCCAGCAATATTACTACTAGGGCACTATCCCAAAGAGATTTAAAAAAAAGAAAAATACCTGTACATACAAAAATACCTATAACAGCTCTTTTAGTAGTGACAAAGAATTGGAAATTGAGGGGATGCTCATTAATTTGGGAATGACTGAACAAGTTGTGGTATATGATTGTGATGGAACATTGTACTCTCAAAGACGATGAGCAGGATGCCCTGATAAAAACCTGGACTTTCATGAAGTGATACAAAGTGAAATTAGGAGAAACAGGAGAATACTGGACACAACAATAGCAATATTGTACAATGTTCCACCATAAATGACTGTTATTTATTCTCAACAATGCAATGTTCCAAGACAGTTCCTAAGGACTTATGCTATTCACCCCCGGAGTCTGAAGACAGATCAAAATATACTTTTTAAACTTTAATTGGGGGGGAGATATCTGTGTTTTCTTTCTCAACATGACTACTAGGGATATATTTTTTGCATGACTGCACATCTATCCTATATCACAATGCTTGCCCTCTCCATGAGGGGGGAAGGGAAGAAGAGTGGAAAAAAATTTGGAACTCAAAATTTAAAAAAATGTTAAAAATTGTTTTTACATGTAAATAGGGAACAAAACATTAAATAAAAAAGAAAGGGAAGAAAAAATAAAACTTATTTTGAGAAGGGGTCCTTTATACACAAAAGTTTAAGAATCCCTCCTATAAATTCTCTTTTAGTTCTTATTCTGCCATCCCATAATCATGTCCTGTTAAAATTCCTTTTATACTATGAACAGTTTATGAACTATAATAACTCACATTTATTTAACACTAAAATATTTGTAAAGTCTTGCCCAAGGAGGTAGACAGTGCAGGTATCGTTATTCGCATTAGGTAGCTAGGTGGCACCATGATAGAGTGCCAGCCCTGGAACCAGGAAGACCTCAGTTCAAATCCAGCCTCAGACACTTCCTTGTGTGGCAAGTGACCCTGAGCAAGTCACTTAACCTCTGATTGCCTCAGTTTCCTCAACTATAAAATGGGAATCATAATAGTGCCTATCTCCCAGGGTGGTTGTAATGATTAAATGAGATCAGTTTTTGTAAAGCCCTTAGCACAGTGCCTGACACTTAATGAATGTTCCTTCCCTTCCTCCTTGGATTAGAAAACTGAATTCAAACAGCTTATGAACATTATATCAGAGATCAGAGCCCTGATCCTAAGAATAAATCTAAAGATTTCCCTCTATAACATGGTATACACAGAGCAAATTTCTGTGTAGAAGATAGGGCAGGCTCTCAGAGAACCCTCCTGTGCCTCAGTTTCCTCAGCTACAAAATGCGGATAATACCACTAATAAGCCCACCTTCCTCATAATGCCTTTGTGACAATTAAATGAAGCCATGCATATAAAGTGATGTACAGACCATGACTTAAGTATCAATACTGTCATTGCTACTATTACTATTGGCAATGATGATAATAATTACAATAGTAACATATATAATAAAAAGATAATTATAATAATAAATTATAAAAATGATGTAAAAATAAATTAAAATAATACATATGGTAGCTAATATTTCTGATGAAGGGAGCAGGAAAAGTTCTGGCTACAATTCCTGCAATTCACTCTTCCTTCCTCCAGCTCACTCCCATGATTCCCTTATCTCTTCCAAAATGTTTAAGTGCCTTTAAGATGCTCTTCTCGATCCCCTCAATCGCTATTTCCCTTTGTCTCCCCAATTTAACTTGTATTTACACTGTGTGTATGCATACATTTATATGGTCTTATTTATGCACATGCTGTTTACCCCAGTAGAAGAGAAGCTTTTGGTGGCCAAAGACTATTTCAGATTTTCCTTCGTATCCATAATACAGTAACAATTGATTCAATGATAAACATCACCCCACATGCTATCCTCAGATATACAAAGCCAACCTATCCTTACAAAACTTGTAAGGATGATGTCCAGATGGGTCCCAAGAGACGGTCAGTTGTAAAATCAGTAATAATACAAGCAATCTAGATGATAGACATCATCTTTACTTAGAGAAAAAGGAATTGAATAGGAGATGAGAAATCAGTTCATGTCCTCAAACCATTACGTCTCATCAAAATGTCAATCTTATTTATCCTAAAAATCCATTTAGTTAGGCATAGTGTTCAAATGACTATTTGTGGCAATAAAACCTAAAATCTATTAAAAACCACCATGAATGGAGGTATCATTAACTTTGCTACAAGCAATATCTTTTCCTTATAAGTTGAGGAAGTCAATAT